>NC_080601.1:30027140-30327140 GCF_027887145.1 Ammospiza caudacuta | reverse complement strand
GAGTGGTATGCTCGTGCTTAAGACATTTTAGTCTTTAAGAAAGTACATTTTGTTTAAAATTTAAAAAAAAAAAAAAGCCCAGTCTTCTGTTTAAAAAACTTGAATAGAAGACATTTTAAACCAGAGTTTTAAACTCCTCTGTGAAGGTTCTTTTTGTTTGCTGGGGTTTTTTTTTAGGTTTTATTCTATTGCTTTCTACAAGGAATAGAATAAACCATTGAATATTTTCACTCTTTTCAAAATTTTTATAGGGGCACATATACATGCTACCTAGCTCATGCGTACAAATAAATGTACTGAGCTAATATTAAAACAGCAACCAGCTGCAGTGAGACAGAAGCATTGGCTGCACGACTATACAAATACAAGCAAAATAAAATATACGCTGCTTCCTAAATTAAGAGCTGCTAACTGTGTTTACAACTTCTTTCCCACTGGGAAATGCTATCTGTGGTCCAGCAGAACACCTTCCCCTCTCCCCCAGAGCAAATGACCTACCAACTAAGTACCAGCTTTATACTCCAGTTGGTCAAGTAGGTTTTTGCTTAACCCACAGGCATTTTTCATATTTCAAAGTTTCTATTAACTCCCTACTGATGTACTCTAAAAGAAGTTTTTAAGGGCTTGGAAGCACATAAATAAAATAGACTTTGCTGGACCAGCACAGATGAATTGAAAGCCTTTCACCTGCAGTGGTGGTGATAAAAATTTTAGATGTAGCTGCACACATGGCCCCTCCATAGACTTCAGATAGCCGTGATTTCCAGCCATTCAGCAATCTCCTGGCCACTGAGCTGCCTCAGTTATGAGACAAGCATCAGGACAGGACCTGGGGTTTGGGTTGGGTGTTTTGGGACTTGGTTTTCTTCTTTGGTTTGGTTTTTTTTTTTGGCTGTAGCAAAGCCCTCTTTAGCTGCAAGGCTGAAAGAAGCTGCTAGCCTGTACAGTGATGATAAGAAACCTGGAAGAGGAGAGGGAGATGGCAAGGAAGAAAATCTGGGAGGAGGGAGGGTGACTTGATGTGAAACCCTGAAGCAGAAAAATAAAGGTTTGCTTCAAAGCTAATGCTGTGTACTAACCCTCTGCCCCTGTTTGCTCTGTAAGGCACATGCCCAGCTAGAGACAGACCGTGCCTGCAAGGTAGAAACTCTGAAGGAGTGACCAGAGACTCAGTTGCTTTACTGACCAAGTTCAAGCCACTAAAAAATGGATGAATGCAAAACTGACCCATCCTCTGTGGTGTTATATCAGCAAACACAGGCAGAACTAGTTATTGTCCTTTTTAGCTTCCTTCTACTAACTTTGCACAGTAAAAGTTGATAAAACCAGACAAAAAATAAACACACCTGTATTATTATTTTTCCTTTCTTTAGTCATACATAGTGTTTTCCACATGTAAACAGAACTCCCACTACAATGAAGTGCCTGGCTGCAGATTCTGTTTAGAGACTTACTACAGAGGATCAGGTCATGGCTCTCATAAAATATCCAGCAATTAACTCTTTCTAGAAAGTTCATTTGGCAAAAAACCCTCAATCCTGCTTTCTCCTAATACAGCTTTCTGCTCCAGCCCCCACAGCACATGTTAAGCTGAGAGCATTTTAGGTACTGTCTGGGCTACAGAGCCATGATAAATTAAGCACTGCACAGTTGCATGAACAAAATGAATATACAGAACCATTTAAAGCATGCTAATGTTAATATAAGGGAACTCCTACAGATAATCCCAAATTTTCTAATCCCTTACACTTTTCACCCATGTGAAAGGATTAACAGTCCCAGTCCCAAGACCACTCATTAAGCAGAGCATCCTCAGCACAGCCTGGCTGAGCCCCGCTGAGCACAGCTCTCCACTCAGCTGTGGGTCCCCGTGGGTCAGCTTTGCACTGTGCTCCATCAGTAATCCTCAGCAAACCTTTACCCTGTTGGCACCAGCCTGTTTCGTTCTGCCTTTTCCCAGGCTCGCTCTTTTGATGCATTTAAAGCAATTTTCACCACCTTCCAGGGCCCCACCACCCTGGGCAGTCACAAACCCACGTCCAGCAGCCCCACAGAGGGTGAAACACTGGGCAGTGCTCACCATTGCCACCACCACCAAGAGCAGCATGAACAGGGGCAGAAAGGCCACCTAAGGCACTGGGTACCTTCTTCATGCAGGAAAATATTTTCCCTTTAAGATGTCAATATACTGAGGAACATAGAGATTTCATTAAGGGCAAAGGAAGGGATGATCTCAGAAATCAAACAGATATTCTCCATATCCCCTATTAGAGACATGAGGCCATTTTCCCTTCAGTTCTGCTCAGAGGGGATTTCTCATACATTTCACATGCAAACATGCCAGGGAAAGCAGGACTTAGGAAGAGACAAGAAAAAACACACCATATCCTTGGCAGCTTAAGGCCAACTTTGCCAGCATTTACTAAATATTCTCAGGAATCCTGCCCTGTAGCCTCTCATGCAGAGGCAAACCCTTCTCTACCACTTCCCAGACAGATATCAGAGCCCCAGAGAAATGCAGCACAGACCTTTTATTTCCTCTCCACAATATGCAGCAGGTCTGAACAGCAGAAACATTGGTTGTTTGTCATTACAGCTTCTGCATATATTTACAGAAGACCAACTAAGTAACTTAAGATTATTATCAGGGTATAAATCAGTTGGCAGCAGACACTTTGGAAATCAACACAACCATTCGTTATTCTGGAGCAAAAAATAGAAAAAGGAAAAGTTTTCTTTGTGGTGTGACTCTGCTTCATCAGCTTTATTTATTTTCCCCAAATCACATGGTTACCCACAGCTGCCATCAACTACTTTCATTTCAATTTTGATTCTGTGATTTTAATTCCTCCTTTCCAATACTGGTCAGAATTACTGGCAGGAGCAATGCCATTGACAAAACCACCTCCCCAAAAAAAAAATCTCACCTGATTAACTCTGATGAGTGTATTTTCACAGTGATCTCATGCTTATTTAACACAACTCAGGCAAGGTGCCACAGTGATTTACAGATGGTGCTAACAGATGCAAATATACCTGGCCAGGAACCATCAGGTACAGACACAGCACATAAACAAACACCCAGGCAGCAAACATGCAAAAGCCATGTGTGTCTTGAAAATAGTTTCCTTAGTGGTCTGATGGCTGTTACTGGCTCTCTGCAGTACCACAACTACAACCCCCCCAAAAGAAGTGCAGAGCTATCCTGTAAATGACATCAAACCAAAGAAAGACCAAGGTTAAAAATACTGTAAGGAAAGTCCCCTTCACATGCTTGATTCTACCCCAGTATGCGGAAAACAAAACCCACAAAACAAATCCAAATATAAACATACTGTGGATGATTCTGGTGAATTTGGTAAGAAAACAACTCTGTTGTTATCCACTCAACACAATCCTACATGGATGGGGGAGAAGTGGAGTACCTGAGGATCTACTTTGTGCTTGTACACTTGCAGTTATTTACACAGAATGTGTGAGCAGATGGGATTTTGGAAATGCAGAGTATTTAACTGGTGAGCAAATGCTCCCTCATAACCAAGGCATTGATTTAACTCAACTGCCAACGTCACCTGGGATGCTGGAAGTTGGGAAAGTTTGAGTTCTTCACTCAGATGGCAGAAACCAGCCAGATGTGTCCAGGATGAGCAGCCAACCTGATAAAGCCCTTCCTACTCATCCTCTCAATATTTCCGTAGTCAAAGGACAGTTAGAGGAACTTTTCGTTGCCAGCTCTCCTCTTTTAATCTCATGATAAAAAGCCAGGCATGGGAGACTTGGAAGATTTTTTTAACTTTAAAAAAAACCCAGTAGTACTTTGATTTAATTTTTTAATACACTTCCCACATGATCACCATCCCCAGTCATTCTTTGATACTCTCTTGGACCCATCCAGCAACACACTCTCTAAGCCAAGACCTATTTAAAGACCATTCCCATGAGGAAAGTACACTCAGCCCCATTCTGCACAGGGGCAGGACAGAGGAGAGGGATTCTGAGTGGTTTGCTCCAAAAATTAAAACGGGAAGTTTGTGGCAGAGCTGGAAATAGATCCCACATCGCAGTTCTCCATCACGTGCACGGCCCCACGCCACCCCAGCCTCCCTCCTGTGGTGGGTGCTGCTCTGCACCGCTGCAAAGGCCACCCTGGGGGCTTCAGGCAGGAGCAGGAGCTGTGGCAGTGGGCAGATGTGTGACCCCAGGGCAGGCAGCAAGGCTGACCCTGAGCACAGGTGATGGCAGGGGAGCAGGGTCTGCGTCCCGCAGCGGAACCCGGGCTCGGCAGGCTGCTCCCGCTGCAGCATGACTTCCCCACCATTGCTATTCTCAGATATTGTCCTGCTTTTGAGGCTGGCAGAAATAGCCTCAAGTACAGCAGTCCCATTCACACCGCTTCCCCTCTCCCCGCTCGGGTCACAACATAACAGGTCAGGTCACACCAAATGCTAATATTAGCGGATAACAGGGACATTTTTAAACTTCTAAATTAAACTAAATTTGCTAGGACAGGCAGGTCATTCACCATGGTTTCCCTTGGTTTACTCCTTTTTTTGAAATGGCCCACAGCAGCACAGTCCCAGCATGAAGCCCAGCCAGCACAAAAAAGTGGGATGTTGGCATGGTGGAGCTAGCAACACCTTTTCATGCACCATGTCACTCTCCATCCCAGCCCACATCCTCTCCTCACTGTCTAACTGCCTTGTTGGGGTGGAGAGATGGCACCGTGGATAAAGCTGCCTCCTGTGCACATGGAGGGCTGGCCATGCCCAGCAGCATGTGTGTGCAGCCTCCCAGGCACAGCTCTCCTGTACCTACACCCCTGGGGCCAAGGAGACCCATGCTGGCACAGCAGTGCCTTTACTCAGAGAAGAAGTCACTCCTCAGAAATAGTTTTTTTTTGGATAAATACTCCTGGATGACTGTGAGAACAAAAGGGAGGAAGCCAACTGTATGCTGCCCATCCACATCAATAATAATGAAAGAAAAATGAAAGCAGAAGTCCCCAAGTCTTTTTTATAAAAAACTACTTCGTGATGAGAGGACAGGCCTTTCTCCCACACATGGCATTTATTTTTCTGTGAGTTGCTCCATTCAACAGCAAAACCTAAGCTAGTCACAGACCTCCCTCCCACTCCTCTGATACCATCCTATGCTTTTAAGTGACTTGTGCTTGGTGTGACTTGTGCTGGTCAACATAAAGAAGAGGGAATTAAACCCTTAGGATAAGGCTAAGACATAAGTGAATGCTCCTAAAAAGCCTTTCAAAGGACAGAAATAAAACTTCTCTAATTTAGAGCCCCTAAAATTAGGTGCATGGGATTTCCTACAGCCTGACTCTTGGTTTTAGTTTCATCTAAAACTTAACTTCCCCAGAAGAGCTCAAGAATGACACAGCACTTTTTTTCAAATAAGATTAATCATCTTCATATAAAATACTAACAGAGGTCACAGGGAGGAAAGGACTACACTTGAATTAAGCACTGTCAGTTTTCCCTCTTCCAAGACTTCGGAGCAGTTATGGAAAATACACTTTAAATAAGAAACAGATTCATTGCTGGGAAGTCAAAGAGAAGGTGGATAGCATGGGGAGCAGGTTATTTCAAACCTCCAGGGGAAATCCTCAGCAGAAAGCCAGGAGCCAAGAGCTGTGGCTTCCCAGCAGTGGATTTCTGGCTGCACTGTGGCCCCCAGAGCCAGCTCCCAGCAGAGCCAGGGACAGTGGGGACGACAGTGTGACCAACCCAGCCTGCATGAGGGCAAGCCCCAGGTATTTTGGGAGCTGTTCCTCACCTCCAGGCTCCCGTTTCAGGAGTACACACACATCAGGCAAGCTGGGGGACGGCGGCAGCCACTGCTGTCCTTGACAGCAGAGCAGCAGAAAGAAGAGTCTCACCCTTTTTTCTCCCTTCTCCTTAAGAGCTTGCTGTCTCACAAAGCCCTTAGTCACACTTGATTTTTCCAGTTCCTTTTGCACAAAATGCGGCATAATAACAAAATAAAACGGGGGCCCGGAGAACAATGAGTTCAACAGATTAATGGACAGGCACAGCCATCTTCAGCTTTTATAGCCATCAGCCCTGAAGAGCACTCCCTTCCCACAGCCTTTGAAATGAGCCTCAGCAGTCCTTGGACCTTTCAGGCAGCTGACAAACACGCACCTTCCTTTCTCAACTAAATCCCAAAGACTCATCTTCTGCCCGTGTGCACGTCAATCTTACCATCATTATTAAAGTTTTATTGGCACAACAATGCAAACTCTGAGCACAATGCATTAACCTTGTAAAAATAACTGAAAGAAGCCAGGTAATGGAAAGAGCAGGGGAAAGCTTTTTCATCTCTCTCCCTGAAGACAGAGGGGGGGAGAATCACACAGCGCTCTCAGCAGTGCTGAGTCATCACAAAAAGGATTTCCAATCTCTCCCCTCATCCCTCGAAAACCACCCACAACTTCTTGAAGACACCTTGGAAGTACTGTTCTCCGACTCAACTTGTCCACTGAAATTCCTTTCCTTAAAAGACAACACAATCCTGTTCTACTGTGGCATATTCAAAAGAGGAAGGGGGAAAAAAAAAATATGTCAATGTCCAGGAAAGTAGGAAAGGTTACACTCAGCAGACAAGGACTCCTATTTTCACCATAGCAACAAGCCTATTTAGAATATGGCCTACCTGCATCAAAGAGCAGCCACAAGAAGCTAAATGTAAGTCTAGTGGTACATTCAAGCACTAAGATGAAGAAGCAGCTCACATAAGCATGTCAATGAAACACTTCCAATTACATTACACGCACAATTATCAGGGTTTGCTCTGAACCTCCTTTCTTGGTGTGTTTTTTGTTTATTTGTTTGTTTGTTTGAATCCAGGTAAGAGTAGCAGGGATGGGGTGTGGCATTATGGAAGGTCCAGGAGCAGGGAAGGATCAAAAGGAAGCAATCCCAGAGATTTGGGTTTCAAAGGGGGAGACTCCACCGGGAGGCATTGCAGGAGGAGGTTGCTAGCTAGGACAGAAACAGGAAGTCACTCGCTGATTGTCAATTTGCTTCTAAACAGGGTATAAAATTACACGTGTGGTGGCAAGAGCTCTGATGGGGTTTCTCCACTGGTGAAGGACATGATGCTAGCTGGCCAGAGCCATTCCTCCTCCTCTTCAAAGGTCCAGCAAGGACCTGAACAGATTCAGGGAGACTGAGCTACACACCACAAAATGAACAACTTCACTCCCATTCAGCCCATGAAAGGAAGAATGCAGAGGAGAGGTGATGAGCAATCTCTGGTTGAAGCCTCAGTTGCTTATTTTTCTAATTTTTTTATGCCATGGTCCTACCTTTACTGCATGTAGAAATGAACACCTTAAAAATCAGTTCTGGAATTAATTAAACTGAACTCATACAATGTCTTGTGCAATTGCTAAAATCAGGCCACATTTCCACGATGTTTATCACACATCTACAGCACTAGATCATCCAGCATCTCTCCAGTTAGGGTGTGGGCACTCAATTATGTTCTTGTCAAATTAACAAGAGACCATGGTATGGAGTTTATGTCCATGGCAGGAGGCCAGATGATACCTGATCTGGCATGAAGTCTGCCAGGACACCAAGGCTCCAAAAGATTTTAAAAACCAGAAACTGGTAGAGAGGTTTTATACAAGTTCAGTACTTTGTTTCCGGAGGCTGCAGCAACCTGTCTCCCTACAATCTGATTAGCTAGTCTGTGCAGCCAAAAACTCGGCTTAGAATCAGCTATACAGTCATTTCCACCTCTACATGCATTAAGACAACAATAAAGACCACTGATTTAAGAAAGTGTGCAGGGAGTTGCACTCAGTGGAATATGCTGATTTCTAAATCGCACCCTTATGTAAACACAGGCTACTTTGTGTCTAGATCCTGTTTGAATGCTGTTGTTCCTATTGTACAAATGGGGAAACTGAGACAAACAGCAATTAAAGGAGATGCCTGAGGTCATGTCTTAGGTCTAGCAATCAGCAGAGGAATCTGGATTCCCAACTCCTACTTGTATTTTTTAACCACTAAACCACGATCCTTCCCAGTTCAAGTACAGTTTCAAGTTCAAGGACTCACAAGAAAAACAGGAGCAGACTCTGCTAGATGCATATGCAGGCTGCAATGTTTCTCAAAACACAAGTAACTTTCTGAAAAATCTAACTACTTTAAAGAAGAAAAAATTCACTACAATATAGTCTTAGTTGGAGCCTGAACATTTTTCCACCAGGGAAGCAAAGTAAATACAAAACCAGTGACATCTAAGTACACAGGCCGATTACAGCTTTACTTTCAAAAGAGCTTTGATTGATCTTTTTTGATAGACCTGAAATAAATTAAACTAGATTGACTCACTTGAGAATGGACTGTAATCCTTTAGTCAGATCCTGAAGAACTCAAACCAAACCAGCTGTTAATTTAGGCTTTATAAGATAAAGCCTGAGAAATCCAACCTGATGTACCCCAGAGCAATGGCTTACATCATCTCTGCAAGCAATCAACTTGCTGCTTCTTTTAGCAGCTAATCAGTGCTCTCTACCATGTGGGTGCCAAACTTGTTTTCTGCCTCTCCAGCAGACTCCACAGCCAAAGTAGGGGGAAGGAAAAAAGAGCAAGGGACAAGAGGGTGTAATTTAAAAGATTCAGCTGTTGACTTCATTGCACAGGCTGTCCCAACATCGAGAGAGGGGGGGAAAAAACACATGAGCTGACTTACAATAACTATTTCAATTCAAACAAATGCTGGATCTTGGTCGGGAATAAACTGCCCAAATCAACACTCACAACTTGGAAGGGGAAAGGAGAGGAAGGAAGAGGAGAACCCACACATTTGAGGAACCAGATACAGACAGACAAGGAGAGGGTCAGTTGCAGCCTTACATGAAACAACAAAGTAGGCAAAATAAAAGGTGGGGCTTTCCAGCTCTCACAATCCAATAATAAAAACATGCCCATCATTTTCTCATTCTCCCATCTGAGATTAGTCTGCAAAAAACACTTCTTCCTGAAATGCTGTTTGTTGAACCTAAGGGGATCACACTAGAAATACAATTCAAGGACTTGAGGTGTTTTTTTTCCATTAAAGAAAAGATAGTAATAAGGTTCTTAGGTGAAGCAAACAGAAACTGATTCATACAATAACATTAATGTGGTATATATATATATATATATATATGTATATGCATGCACACACATAGATATAGTGAATTATAAAAAGAGACATGCAACAGACAGAAACACCACTCTAAAATCCTTCACAAAAGGAGGTGAACACAATTTAAAAAAAAAAAAAAAGGTACGACTTCTAGTCATAAACCTTACATAAAGGGAAAAGAGGGAAGCAAGTCTAAGACTAAATCTGAATTCCACCAGACATTTAGTAAACCTTGGACAATAAATCTCCAACAGGGTGAGTTACTCCTGCAAGACAGCAGTGTCCCAGCCAGGTACTTCTGGGAGGGAGCACAGTGCAATCTGTGTTGAACACGTGAGAGGCCCCTGAGAAAGCCACAGCTCTGCAGAAGATGAAGCTGAAGATTACTCCAGGTGCCCAAGGTTGCATTTGCAGTCTCTGTGTCAAGAGGACCACTCTTGAGGCAGCTTTGTAGAGCATTGGGAGAGGAGAACAGGAAAGGGAAAAAGAGGAAAAGCAGTGCAAGTGTCATGGGGATTGAGCAAATCAGACCAGCCAAAGTACTATCAGGGAGAAAACACACCATCAGTGGGTAGTTCCCGTATGCTTTATTTTACTACGGTATATTAAGTTCTTTTTAGAAGACTCCAAGCAGGATTTTATTGATTAAGATCACAGTGAGCTCTTCTCACAGGAAAGGAACATGGTAGGGTGTTCCTATCATGCTGGTTTATATTCCTACTCCTCAAGGTAACAAGGCTGTACCGAAACATCAAGCTGGTGTTTCTATTATCAAACCATTACCAAACACAATACTTGCACACATTTTCCTTGGTTCAGAGTACAACTGAACACAGCAAAACACCTTCCTAGCACTTACTAGAAACACCTCTGCAATGCTCAGCAGCGCTGTTCAACACCGATCAAAAACAAAGTCAAACTCGGCTCTGGTCAGCAGCGCTCCAAGGAAATTGTGGGCAAAGGAGAGGAGTCTATAAATGCCTTGAGATACTTTTGGAGCCTATCCAGGAATAACAGAGGTGGCCTCGGATACAAGCTTGCACTATGCAGTTTTATCCCAGCAAACAAGTAGATACAAGTAAACAGCGTTGCCTCACACACATCCCAGAGGCGCTGCATACCTCAGACACAAGCGCTCCCTCAGCTCCTCAGCACTAACGCGCTCCAGCTGTGGGGCAGCTCCAGCTGTGGGGCAGCTCCAGCTGTGGGGCAGCTCCAGGCCTCCCCAGCCCCTGCCCTGACCCCCACCGGCTGAACAAACCAGCCCTGCCAGGCAGGGCTTGGGCACACATGATTTGGCCATCTGGGAGGTCGTCCCATCTCTGAGCACCATAAACCTCTACGTGACAAATACAGGCAAGAACTCAAATTCAGCTCGCTGTCGTTAACATCTAGGTCTGTCCACATCAGCTCCTTGCAAGAATTAAATCAACTCAACCTCACGATTTCTCACTTTGCCCACCTAAAATACAATCAGCACCACCTTAGGCTGTCCTCTTCAGGACACCACCTCAGTCAGTCCCCTCTTGAGGGAACCTCACCCTAATAAACACACCAAGATGCCTGGCTCTCCATGCCATTAATACCTGCTCAGGTCTTCTTAGTTGATCAAGGCCCAACAGTCAGTTTAAAAATCTTAGCTCAATTTTATATACATTAAACAGCCACCAGACTTGAAGTATGATTGTTGAGGCAGGCACAATACATAACTTGGCCCCAAGGTAACTTCCTGCACCACTGAAGAAAGATCCAGCAAACATTCAGGGGAAAAACAATAAATAATCAGCACAACAGGGAAGAAAGAGATGTCTCCACATACCCCCTCCTTCTCTATTCTTTTTCTTCATTAATCCATAAATTATTTCCCCTGGCCATCTCTGATGTGGACATACATTCCAACACAGCTGTAGGACTACACAGTGTCTCCTCTCTATACCCATTCCTAACATATGAAAAACATGTCCAGACCCTGGGACAAATTCATAAAGTCCTCAGGCCTTGAGTCATCACAGTCTTCTATCTTCACTTAGGAAGGGCATTACTCTCTCTAGTTTCACCTTAGCCTTTTGGATTCCAAGCTTCTTTCTATGGGATTCTGAAGCTCACCAAAAAATAAAAAAATAAATTTAAAAAATTTTAATTTTTTTAATTTACTAACTATCTCCTATGGTGATGAAGACACATTCACCCAGAGGCAGTTTATATTATTTCTAGGTAATCTGATCTTCTATGCAGAGACAATGTATTCTAAGTAGAACCTTGTTTAATGCTCAGGGAAACAACTTTAAAGAAATACAGGAAAAAAAATTGAGTTTTTAATGCCAAAGCAAAAAAAAAATTTAAGGAATTACTTCATAAAGTACTATTCAGGATTTTTTTAAATTAACTTCCGTTACAAGACTGCTACTGCTGTCTTTATAGGAACCATATTTGTTCACAAAGTGAGAGTTTGGAGGCAGGGTTTATAACTATGTTTAAGTCTGCAATCCAGACAATATTAGAGTCAGAGATCACAAAATCAAACTGAATCCTTCACACAGCACCATCCAGTATTTGAGACATCTCTGCACCATACAGATTGGCACAGGCACTCCGTTGTGCAAGAAAGGTTGCAAAAAAGTTCGATGCAAACTTTATACCCTTTTATTTGTCTAACAACAGTGCCCAAAGGCACCACCAGAGAACAGAGTCCTTTTGTGCTAAGTACTGTACAAACAAGAGAGTGAGAAAGACTGACCCTGCCCAAAAAACAGATGGGAGTGAACGAGGGAGGCACGGAAAAGGGAAACTGCTCAGAAAAGGGAAACTGCTTGAATGAGAGACCTGTGCAATGCAACATCCATGCTAAGGAATGCACTGCCTGTTTGAGTGGGTGACAAACTGAGAATCAGTAACAAAGAAAATCAGTTTCCTGCATCTCCCCAAACGCTGATCCCTGTCCCAGCTAAAACAAGTGTCCCTGAGCAAGCATCCCAGGAACTTCCTACAACATAATCAAGCACTTCCACACCGCATAACCCTGCCCGAGCCTCGTGACTAAGAACAAGAGAAACAAATGAGCTGACTTTGTTCTGCTGGAAAGTTGGGTCCCTCCCCTCGCCAGGGGAATTAAACTCCTGTTTCTAGTGCTGCAGGATAAAGCATCAGGTTTCAGAAATCGTGGCACTTTTAGCTGCGGGGAGAGCTGACAGCAGCTGAGACATAAAAATTGCTCATCTCAGCCTTGTGGTCAGAGTTAACATTTGGGGATATTTCCACAGACAAGCAGATAAGGAGGGAATGTTTCTCTGGCAGATTTATTAATCTGTAAACGCTGGCTGAAGACACTGAGCTGTTTGGAGCAGAGTCCCAGGGAGATGGATTAGCAGCAGAAGCGTGGATGAGGTGGCTGTGGGTGCATAACGCTAATTAAATATAATCTGCAATTTATGAAATGGGTTTGTACATATAAAGCTACATTTCTCACCACTAATCACAGAAGATCACATAAAATCACCTTCTACAGCACGTGGGGGGTTATACACTTATTAATTGGAATGAACCATCAGGGGGTGTTTACTGTGCCTGTAAACTGTACCCCCACTCTTGTGAAAGCACTGCTACATCACCGACAGACTACAGCCCAGAAAAACAAAATAAAATCTTCAAGCAGGAGAGAATTCCTTGCAATCAAAAGAGACGGACAAGCAGCAAAATGGTATAAACAGGCAACAAATTTCCTCTTCCTGCTGCCACTAATTTCATGCCTATCAATAAGATGAATTATTCTGCTGCTCATTTTCTGTGTAGTCTTTTGTTTCCCAACCCCAGGAAGATAAATTATGTCAAAGTATAGGCTTCACCACAATCCATGGGCCCCAAACTATGCATGGGCCACTTCAGCCTCTTCAGCATATTTTTAAGGAATGACATTGTCTCTCTAGAACCATCCATGCTTTGCAGGATGCAGTTCCTCTATGTGCTCTAGATACAGAAAGTCTCCTCTACTTTTAGGAAGACATCATTAGGCAGACAAAGCCTTCTAAAAGGTGTTTATGCCCACGCTGTGGTTAAACTAGAAAGCACCACTAGACCTTTATTAATAAATAATTAATTAATTGATAATTATGATTTGATAATTGACTTTCATCACTACTGGCTTTTCCAAAATTATTGATGGGAGCAAACAGAGTTTCTATTTCTCAATTTTATCATATGTCTGACAGTATTTGATGTTGCTTAAACAGTACAAGATCTTAGGAGCATGATGCTAGAAGAAAAACATTAGCTTTCACCTTGAAGAGGATTCCACTGCTCTCAAATACGTGAATACACAGGAGTTTTCATGCTTGGTAAATTTAAAAAGCATAAGTTCTTCACCTTCCAAACATTCATTATCAACCTTCAGGTGGGAAATTCAGAGGTCCTGACTATTTTTTCCTCTTCAGTATGTATTTTATATAGGCAATATGAAGTAAAAGAATTACTGAAAGAAGCATTCACAGTCACTTGTAGTAAAAATTAAACAATTTGTTTAATTCTTTTAATTGTAACTTTTAAATAATTTAATTATGTCCTGAACCAGTGAGGTGTTAGACATGGACATGGTTCTGAGAGAAACTGTTCTTTAACCAGTTTATACTGAGACTTGTCCTTAGCTAGCTTTCCTGAAAGTGAGGTGTTCTGTCTCCATCCAGTTTGTCATGGTCAAGGAGAGGAATTTTACCCTACAGTAATTCTCAAACATTTTTCCTACTTATCTGCCTTAAAGATCTAGCTAGAAATGGGGCTTGCAAACAGCAAAATTAAGAAGTCTGGAAGCCATGCTGAATATTGCTGATAAAAACCACAACACCAAGAACTCAATTGCAAAGTAGGCTAAAGAGCAGAAACTCAAAGATAAAAAGCCACTCTTGCTGTAAATAACAACGATAACAGAACCACTAAAGCAGAAATCAAAACCCCACATACTCTGCTTGTGGTTTTTGACAGAAAACCAATTCATTTGCTTCCCCTCAATTTGCACACCAATGTAACCAATATTTTGCATACTGATTGGAAAATAAAAAAAAAATACAACAAACACAGAAAAACCCCAACTCCTTATGTAATATATATTCCCATCACTCAATGGCATGCAAAAATATAAGTAAATACAGATTTTTATGTAAATACCTGGAAACATGATATATGCAAAAAACTGTCTTATAATATTCACGCTAGCTAGCTTGAACATTTCCCAAAAAATGAAGCACTGGGTTTCCAACAAGCCCACCCTGTATGCTTAAAACATGCTTTTCTTCTACACTTTGAAAAATGTTGTTTACCAGAAAAGCCAAAAGATGGGAAAACAGTCACTAAATACAAGCAGCAAATGAAAGTTGATGCTGTTGCTAGAGCTCTTCACCATTCTATTCCCTGACATGTTGTGATATTAGCATGGATTTTTTTCTTTTGCCATTCTGCTTGTTTCTTGTTAGGAAAAAAAATAAAAACCATCAACAAATAATCACAGCATCACACATTTCCAAACAGACTTTGAAGTTCACAAAGTTGTTGAGGGAAAATTCACAGCCCTGTTGCTGAGATTTGGTTACAGGCAGCCCTATAAAAGCTGACTTGCTAGAGTAATAGTTCATCACAATTGAAAATAAGCATTATAATGATTATCAAATAAATTATAAAAATGGGAGTTTAACATCTAAAAATTACAAGATCAGCAATTTGCTCTGAAACAGCTCTTAGAAATGGTGGAATCTATTTAAATGCCTAGAACAATCTCAAGGAGAAGAATTTTGTGTGAGCACAGGATTATAAGCACAAGAAGATGAGTCCTTGGTGGTGTATTTGGCCCAAGCCTTGTACATTCATTTTCTTGTAATTTTTGGTGGGATTATAGAGCCCACTATAATAACAGGACTAAAGTATGGTAGCATGGAGAGTAGGGGGAGATGGGAATCATTGCTTAGTAAAACTAAACTTTGGAGTGAGGTTTTTCCATGAGATTGCTATAATCAATACAACTTTTACTCAGACTTTAGGAGGTGAGGAAAAAAAACCCAAAAATGAAATGTGCATGTGGTCAGGGAGAAACAAAGCCTGAAAAGTATCATGCAATCTGGCTTCTCATGGCTACCCCAGTCCAAACACTTCTGAGAACACGAAACCACAATGCTATAATGAAAATTTTTTCGTATACATAATTATTGAACACAATCAGCATCTGGTAGGAGAGAAAAGAAAAGTCCAAATACACAGCTCCCATCATGGCAAACTGTCAGCTGGCTTAATCAATCAGCAGCTTATGTTTGTACATATGATTTTGGTGGGAAGTCAAAAGGAAGGGAGCTTCAGGGGAAGGGAGCATTAAAAAAAAAACCCAAACCAAAACAAAAAAAACCCAAACAAAACAGTTCTTTCACTTCATCCAGCTCTTATTTACTTTAACCCCACTTCTCCAAAGTTCTTTCAAGACAGCACCATTTTCCAAAAGACAGAGAACATGACCTTAGGCCTTAGGCTAAGTATTAGATAAGCAGTGCTAGTCCCATTTCATAGATGGGCAAACTGAGGCAGAGACAACCAGACCAAAGGACAAACAGAATTGTCTGTAACAGTCAAGAGCCATCTCAACCCTTTGGGTTCAACAACTTCTGCATCCTTCCTCCCATTTTAAACAACACCACGTCCAAGATCCTTATCAGCTGAGTGATGTTCCTTAAAGGACAGAGGCGGGATACACACCACATCCCAATAATACACACATTCCATATGACCTGTGCTCTCCAAACCAAGAGTGACTCCCATGTCAGCATCCAAGATCCTGCAGTCACCTCATTAAACAAACAGTGACCTTTTAATTAAGAATGAACCCAACATTCCTGTGACACGTGCACACATCCCAAGACACCAAAAGGCCTTCAACTCCTCTTGTTTGCACTTCAAGCTTTTGTTTCAGGGTTTTTTTAAAGAAGTAAAAGCTACTTTATAATTTTTTTTAAAGTATTAGGCAATTCCAAATCACAGCAGCTGGTGGGCCAGTTTTTTGAGACTTAAAAAAGAATGATCCACACAGGGAAAAAAGAAAATATACAAACTCTCACAGAGTGGGTCACTGGGCAATCCAGACACATTCTCAAAGGCAGACATTGCGGGAGATGAAGTTACCAGGCAGGAAAAACAGTTGCTAAGTCTGAATATTTGGTTATTCTCAGAGCAGGGATTACAAGAGGAAGTGTTGACAATGTAAGAGTAGCTACCATGAAGTCCCCAGAGCTTTTTAGCTGTCCCTGCTGATCCCAGAGCAAGGGGAGGGGTGAGTGACAGTGTGACAGTGCCAGAAACAAGCTCGTGTGACACTCACAGCATGTTATACATTGTCATTTCAACACAGATCCTTCCAGGCTCTCCAGAAGGACCCACCTACACACAGACCCTGTAAGCAACACTGGCTCACCTCAGTGTCACAGCTCACAGTGAATCACACTGCTCCTTTTGCCATTACAACATGGCTCCATCCAGAAAAAGGAATAGAACATCTTTCTGCCAGCACCACTATGTCCTAGGCCTTTTAAACAACTTGGAGCTCAATTCCTTTGATCCTCTCAGAGCAGGCTTTCTTAGCTTGTTTTCACTGAGGCTAAATGGACTTTCAGGACCAGACAGGAACACAGCCTACCAGCCTTCCCAAAAAGGCTGATGGATCTGTCTTCATTACAATGAAGCATCACTCATTCAGAGTCCCAGGCACAGAAATAAAACTGTTTGAAAATATTTTCAATAGCTCAGATTTAGCAGATATCAAAATGAAATCATGCCTTGCAAAATTAATATGCTTTGAAGTATAGATGACTGAAAATGAAGACCAACTCTTCTCTCTGTGTTTTATTTAATAAAGTCCTACAGAATCCCTTTTGTTATTACACTGAGCTTTCTGGTGTACCAGAAATAAGGAATTACTAAAATGTCCTAAATTTTTACTTATCAGCAGCAGGTTACTTCAGCCTAGGTTTAAAAGCCTCTAGAAATGTCACAAAATGACTGGCTGACCTCAACAGCCCAACTTGGAGACCCTTGGGACAGGTTCCCTTCTCCCCTGTTATTTGCTACCAGCAGTTGCAGGTGAGCAGAGCACTGTGACAATGAGAGGGAAGAAAGGGGATGCTCAGCAAGGCAGGAACAGGCACAGAGGGATTCAAATAGGAATGCTGCCTCTTTATTCATGGCTTTTAAATGTTGTGGAAAGGGCCTTAAATGAGTAACATAAGGAAAGATGGTTTGCTGTGTTTTTTTGGTTTTTTTGGTCTGAAATGAGACAGAACACATGGATCTGGGTTCGTTTTGCTGGAACCTACCGAGGACCATGAACAGAGTCAAATACATTCACTGTTCAACCTCTCCATCTTACCAATGTGACTCCTCTGTCAGATTGTTCACTTGCATCTTTCCTGGCCTTTTACAGCTGCCTAGTGCACACATTTTGGGTATTACACCAAATATTTATATTTATAAATTTATATTTATAAATAAGCAGTGACAGCTTCCTAGGCCATCACTGCACAAAACCCTCATCCTCTGGAATATGTCAGTCATTCTGCCTGCACAATATGGTGCTTAATTTTCTCTTAAAATACTGAAAGCTGTAGCTGGAAAACCTCTGAATAAGCACACATTGAATACCTCCCACAAAGCCATCACAAGACTAAGAAAGACCATGAGGAAGCGATCAGTCTCTACCCTCTGTTCTTGAAAAAATAATGAGAAAAAAATTAAAGAAAAACCTTGCCTCCTCCCTTGCATTTCAATAAATCTTAAAAATCCCAAGAAGTTTGGGGGAAAAATAATTTTAAAAACCCCTTCACACCGAGTCAAAAAAAAAAAAAAAAAATCCAACAAAATGCTGCTTTCAATTTATATATATTTCCTTCTCAATGGGAAAGATCAATAGTTTTAAGAAAAATACTACACCTTCTTTCTGCTCCATATGTTTCTCTTATTGGTTCATTTACACTGGGCTGTTCTCATACGAGCAGTTAGTACATCTTTTTGTCATTTTAGCCTTCCCCAGCCATTAGTACTAACCACTGAGACGGTGCAGCTCTCCTCTGCCATCCTGCCTCAGCACTGCATCTCTTTCTCCAGCCCTTCTCCCTTTGACTAATGTTCACCAACACTCATACATCATTCCCAAATTGGTCCAAATGAATTAAACACAGCTCTGCTTAACATTACGAGATTTAAATGGATTTTCTCTCTGCAGGTCTGCCCCATAATTGGGTTTATCCATCTTGTTGAAGTACAGTTTACACTTGCTAACATCACGCCAATTCAAGCTACATTTTCTGCTCCAGTGGCAGGAGTGAAGCAGATTTGTCATCGGATCATAACAGGTAATTCAAACAACAATTAGTTTGATGACGGCCCGTATGTCAATGTCTGGTCCCAGTCAGCTCTGCCTGCACCCGCTGCTCTCTGTGTGCTAAGATGAATTGTGCTCACAATTCTTCAATTTCAATCGACAAATACTTACCGGGAAACGCTGGAACACGACTGGCACCGAACCCTCCCACCTCCCTGCAAGGACCTGGGGGGAGAGGCCCTGGCAGGGCAGGATGGTGCAAGCTCCTCTGCCCTCCAGCTACAGCAATGCTGAAGGACTGGGGCTGCCCCACGCGTGTGCAGGGCTGAGCAGCACTCTGGAAACACCTCTCACCTGCACACACAAGCCTCGCCCAAACTCAAACCCACCCTGCAGGACAGGTGCAAGCTGCCCTGACTCTGCAGCCCTGAAAACTCAAGCAGAGAGGCAAGTCTAGACAGAGGGCTAAAATGAGAATATTTTCTGATGGGTGCCACAAACACAACCCACCATCACTGCCCCAGGGGCAATTAAAAAAGCTGAGCATCACCAAATATGAGCTTCTCAAGGTGGGCAGTCAGCACAAGAAAGTTTTAGCTCCAGATTTCCTTGTACTGGGAAAGAGAGGGCAGAACACCCTGAGTCCCAGTTTTCAGTGAAATACTTCAACTCCCATAATAACATTCAAAATATTTGCAGGCAAAGTCATGAGTTCTGGGTTTGAAAATACCATGCATTTCTTGGAGGGCTGATTTTGCCAATTAGACAAGACATCATCTGCTTCTCGAAATCTGTTCAAGAAAGCTTGTTTCAGATTAAAAGAAACATTCTTTTCTGAGAACCAAGTAAATCTAACACACATTCATGTTTTTCAGGTCCCTTCATAAACATGGGGTTGTCTATGACACAGCTCTGATAATTTCAAACAGCCATGTACCTCTGTATCTATAGTAATAACTAAAAATGTGATGAATCCCTTGGCTACTTTTCCTCTTATTCTTTCTGATTCAGAGAAAGAAAAAACCTTTTAAGTGACTTTTCACAATATCATTTTGTCTGCAATTATATACTAACATGCAATACTAGTTGCTGTACATCATTTAAATGAGAAATCCAGCTAGCTGGCTGAGAATGTAGGAATGCCTTTAATAATTAGAAAAAGATCTCCACTGAAAGAAACCAGCATTTAGATAGCAGTCTTGGTTTAAAAATTAAAAAGTGCTTAATGAGCAACAAAGACATCACTGACTAAAGATTTTCAAAGCAAATACCAGCACACCATAAAAACGTCTTTAACCTAAACATTGTAAAAGAAGATGATTAAGCTCCAATCAAAAAGTAGTAAAGCAATGGTATATAAAATATTCTCCTTCTGGAAGTGGCAAGGGGAAATTCTGCACAGATAGAAAGCAGATACAGTCAAACCTTACTGGAACCTGGAAAACATCATTCTGTGTCTCTACACTAAAATTTAAGTCAGATACAAATCAAAGCCCTGAAAAAAATTACAGTGTTTTGTGTCTCTGGTTCACATTTTCTGTTCTAATACCATCACTGCCTCCCCAAAAAAATTACAAGCACTTCTTTCATTTTCAGCTTTTTTTATTATTGTGATGCATGCCTTATAGATGGAGGCAAATCAGACTCAGTAGGCCTAATGCTTAGTTGAGGAAAATCATAAGAGGGCCACCAGGGTTTTTTGTGGAGGGCTGTTTTTTGCTTTTTATGGGGTTTTGGGGTTTTAGTTGGTTTGGGTTTTTTTTTTTGAAGCAGAGTTACCACAGCTCTGGATTTTGTTGCCCAAAATCTTTGGACAACATACATTTAGCAATTCTACATTTGTTTTTTACATCATGCTGGTATTTCAGGATAGTTCTGGACACCGGGAACAGCTCCAAGTGTCTCAGGTCACTTCTGAAAGTACAGCTGGCATCAATCCCACAGGTCATTCCCTTGGAGGGCTTCCCAACATCTCAGGAGCACCCAATTGAAAACTCCAAAACCACGCAGAGACATCAACTCCCACACAAAGCCCATCCTCTGGTGATTTGTGCCTGTCAAGCTCTGAAGGAAGAAGCCCCAACATCCCAAACAACGGGCAGAAAGAAGTCACAACATCTTCACCACATTCCCAGCACTTGACCCCAGCCCTGGGCAGGGAAGTGGTGGCAGCAGACAGGACTCTGGCAAGAAACCAGGACCCAGTTTTGCAACCATTACTCCTGCCCCACTGAAGGCTGAGGGTATGGGGTAATGTCCCCAGAGCAGACCCTTATCACCCTTACCCACAAGACAACAAAGCCATCGTATCCCTGGGCAAGGCAGGCACTTTTTTGCACGGTGGAGGGGGCAGCAGTCTTAACAGGGTGTTTATTTTTGCCAAGCTGGCATGGGAAAAGGGCACAGGTGTGCACGTGAGACAAGGGCAGGGGTCACAGAGAGAAAAAGTAATAATGACTTCCAGGTTTCAGAATTGCCTGGCACTCCAGAGCCAGCAGATTCCAACTCTTCCAGCTATTCACAGCCAGGAAATACCCTCGCTCTCAGTCATCGCTCAAAATAATAAATATTTATTTATAAATTGCACACAGCCTGTTCACCTAGCATGGGGCTGAACAGAGCAGAAACAAGAGCAATGCAACCCCTTAATTGTCAGAATACCTGCAGGAGCAAACAGGGACCACAAGTTCCACACACACACAAGCTCAGACCAGGAAGCATCACCAGCATCCAAGAAATTATGAAGACAACTGGAAAATTTCTCCGGGTTTTACATCTATCCTCTCTTCCAAAACAGAGAGATCTTTCCCAAGTCATAATCCCTCAAAAGAGGAGACTTCCTACTCTATCACCAAGCAGGCTCAGCTCCAGCCATGGAGCACAGGTGCCAGGCTCTCATCCTGGCACTAAAGGAGATGGGTGCTGACGGTGCTCTGGATGCAGCACTGGGTAGAGCACAGCCAAAAGTCTACACAGGGAGCAGGAACTGAGGGGAGCCCCTAATAAGTGGTAATATTTTTTTTAAATTTCATAGGTCTCAGCTATGACTAGCAGCCAGCACAAAGCCTGAGAGCCAAGCAGAATAACCCATCCTCAGGCCTTTGTGTCCCAGCCTGTCCTGACGGCTTCCGTTGCAAATCAGTTGTGGTAGCTGGAGACGGGACTTGAGACGCTGATTAAACAAAGCTTGCTCTGCTCCTGCCTGACACAGCGCTCCCTCGTCCAGAGCCTCATTAACAGGCTCATGGATACCCATCCACTGTGACTGCTAACTCCTCTGGCTGGTGAAGGGCATGCACCATGCTGGCAAGAGGCCGGATCTGAAAAAATTCCAGCTTTTCTGAGCAGTCAGAGCCCTGTCCCAGGGCAGCGAGGATCACTGTGCTGGAACCACTCTCCTGCAGCGGGTGAGCTCAGGCAGCTGGCACGGGAGCCAGGCTGAGGTCAGGCTGCTTGGAAAGGGCAAAGGGTACTGGACCAGCCAAAGGGCCATCACAGCTTTTTAGATTTGCTGGTTTGTCCCAGCAAAATCCTCAACAAACCAGCCTTGCACTGCAGAGGGACTCGATTTGGAGACAGAGTGCATCCGTACCCCTGTGCAAACAGCCCTGGCCAAAAGCCAACCTGAGAGACCCAGCAGTCAAAGTAGGTCCTGCTTTCAGGGGAAAGCAGAACACCAGAGATAAAGGCTGGTATGCAATGGCCCTCTTTAAAATAATAATTGGGGGGGGGAAAAAAATCCATAAGAAAACTCTCATCGGCTTCATCAAGGCCAGGATGTGACCCAAGCTTGTGGAGCCGCCCTGAGGGAAGGCAATTAGCCTCACTCAAGGGATGCCAAAAAATTTAGCAGAGCATCCATAATCACCCTGAAATGTTCTCTACTAGCAAAGCATAATGTGTTTATCATTTATTTCTCAATTAAGTGGTGCTTAAATTGACTAGGGAGTGGATTTCTATTGTATATTGATTAGCCAATAAAAATACATTCTAAAGCAAGTTGGCCTACAGACAAGGAACATCCATCCTTCTCCCTCTGCCAAGAAAGGTGTCTTCTTGGACAGGCTGCCCTACCTTCTCTGCACCTCTCCCAGCAGTTCAGCTCTTGTGCAGAACACTTTTACACAATGAATGAATGAATTCCTAAGGCTACTTGTAAAATTACTAGGCGCAGCCTTGTTAAACATTCATTTGGAGCTAAGACAATACATTAAAAATCACAAAGCAAGCGAGTGCCAAGTGCAGTGCTACCATCAAAGCTAAATAAACAGAACAGTCCATCAACGGCTTATTCCCTCAGCTAACCCCAGACCATCCATCTGCACTCACTGTCTCCCACAGATCAATAGCAAGGCTCATTGATTATAATTGGAACAGGAACATCACACTCTTCTCCTTGCAGGTCAAAAGGCACAATGACTACAAACCATTAAGTACTTTGTGGCATCACTCGATGACTGTACTTATGCCATGTACGTAGTTATGATTATTGCGTGGAATAATGTTCATCTGTTCCAGCAACAATCTGACAAACTATATTTATGCTGCACCTTTGGCCTCCTTGCTTGAACTCTGCTCAGCAACATCTCTCAGCTGGGACTACTTCTAACACACAAACCCTCCAAACTGCTTTCAAACTACCAATGTTTCTTGGATGTTGTTTTGTTTCAATCTACTACAAAAGGGCATTTTTTTTTTGCTCTCTGCTCTTCCACCCTCCTCCTCTTGCCCCTCAAGCTGTTGGCCAAAGAAAACAAAGGATTTTAAGATACATTTCTTGCGTGCCCTCTGCGAGCACTGAGAGTCTGAAGCATTACAAAGGTTGGCCCATTTCACCACCCAGCTGGGGAAGATGCCCCTCAAACCCCAGCAAAGCACACAGGAAACCTCACCACTGCCTACAGTCCCTCAGGAGCTTCCAGGGGGCCTGGCTGACCACCTTGGAATGTCACCTTATAAAAGTGGCCTTAATTGCAGACATTCCCATGCTGCACTCACATGACAGCTTCCCTATCATTCCAGGGTTGCTGTATTTTTTATGGACAGCCAGCAGCAGAAATATTAATGCTACTTCTGTATTTCAGAGAAAGAAAAAAAAGGCATAGACACATACTTCTATTTAAAAAAAAAAAAAAAAAAAAAATATATATATATATATATATATATATATATATATGCATGCACACATGCTCATATAAACCCCTTTGCTGTAAACAAAAAGGCTGGTTTGTCTGAAGGTGTTATAAATGCCCTTCAGAGCTCATTTAGTCTGGTCTGCATAATCTCACCAATGAATTTGCCACTTGTAAATATTCCAAATTTATGCCAATAAAGTCTTCTCAGGAACCAGACAGCCTATATATGCACACATCTATATAATCCATGCATGGAGCCATGAACATCCGTTGGTGGTTTGTTATTCTTGTGAAAGATCAGCAGGGGAAAAAAGGGAAAGTCCAAACCATGTGTCCTCAGAAAGAACACTGAGCACTCAGCAAGTTGGAAAAGTGGAAGCTCACACCCCATCCATGAGATGGGGCAGGTTCACACCACTTCTAATTTCAAAACTGAAAGCAGAGACAAGAACGTCAAGGAGAAGGGAGATAGATGATGTTGTGTCACGCTCTCATAAAAGGTCTGGGTACACCTACAGAGCCTTCCTTATGACTGCCATATAAACATTACACTGGGACTGTGTGCAGGAGATTAAACTGGAGCAGAGAGAAGCTTCACATGTGTCATTCTACCAAAGGTTATTTTAGGATCAGCTTAGAAGCTGAGTAGTGGGTGGCAGCTGATTATATTACCAGAGGCATATCTAAATATCATGAGCCCATCAGGATCTCTCATAAAGGGTTGTGGCTGCACTGGAACTTGAGCTTGAAGCCCAGCCTGCCGAGCAGTCCCCTTCCCCAGGGCTGTGGCAATCCTCCCTGGGCGTGAACTTCCCTCAGAGCAGGACACACACACAGCACAAGCACTTTGGCTTAAAAGCCACTTTATTCAAGGAATAATATCAAGGAACATACCCACGACTCAAGCAGCATTTTCCCAGCCAGGACCACTCTGCTGCCCTATGAACCCTGGTGGGCCACCATGAGCACACAGAACACGTGGGGCACAGGGCACATCCAAGTATCACACAGACAGTCCTACATGGCCAAGCCACCACCAAGCTGTATTATCCCACAAGCCAGCTGCAAGCCACATGTGCATGACAAGTCCCAGCAGTCAGCTACCTCTGGAGTTCCAGCTGCCAGTGGATCACACCATGATGGGAACTGCAGCTGAAGGAGGGCTTTGGAGGAGCACAACCCAGCTTACCATGAATCCAGAAAAACGTGTGTAGTGGATTAATCTCTGCTCATATAAGAAATGCCTGTGTTCTCCCACATAAGCACCCACCTTCACAATCTTGAGTCAGAAACCAAGGCCACCTAGTCAGAGTCATGGCCATGGCTTGAGATGGCCGAGCAATGCTGCCAGTCCTGTCTTCAAACGACCTCCTTTCAGGTGATTTAGAGGAAACCAAACAGCTTATTCATACAGTGTCCATGGAGCACAGCACCTAATGGCAGTGCTTGTTCTCACACACAGACAGGCAGGCCCTCCCTACAAACAATCCTCCAAAACAACTAAAAAATAATCACGTACTTGATCCTCAAATGTTGCCATGACCTCAAGTTTGCAGAAAAAGAAATCTCAATATATACCTAAAATATATACATGTATTTACATATATTAAATAATGTATATATCAGCATTACAAAAATATTATAAAAATTGGTGTTACATAGATTATAGATGTTGATGTTATATAGATATTAACATCTATTTTAATATATAACAGATCTTAACAGTTTCCTATCAATCTCTTCCAGATTTCTGCACTAAACCCCTGGTCCATAATTAGCTCTATTATTAGCGCTAAATATTTTCAAGGCTTAAAGCACAGTTTCTTGGTATTACTTGTATAAAATGTGCAAATATTTATTGAAGCTTTTAAAGAGAAGTTTATGCTGAAAATTAACCATTACCCTGAAAAGTAGCTAATTATATCTTCATAAATTTGTAACTGTAAAGCCATCCAAAACACTACCAAAAAGCCAGCTTCATTTTAGTTCAGAGGTAGCTCCTCTCCCACTTCCAACTGTTCCAAGATGTTGGTACCTATGACTACATTGATGTGCTCAGTCGATTAAAACCAAGTATTTCTACTGCAGTTCTTGGATGAATCACTCTGTCAGGCTCTGCAGGCCCAGAAGTATGAATTAAATCTGAAATCCAGGCCTCAGTTTGGGTGGGCAGTGTTCCTTAAAGTTGTAAAAGCACTCAATTAATTTCCTCCCTCTACTTCAATAACAAGTCTATAACTTGCATCAGGAAAATCCACACAACTGCAAGGGCAAAGAATCACCATAACCAGTAACTTACACCACCTGCCAGAAATAAGATCACCTCAACAGTTTGCAATTCAGAGGTTAATCTTCTTAAAGTTTTAAGACAAATCACTACACATTATCCTACTGCAACTACACTCTTTGGCAGGAGAAGGTCACACCACCCACCAAAGAGAAAAATACCTGTCTCTAGTGGTTCAAACCATGGCACATCATTGAAGGACTATTTTAGCCACCTTCCAGACAGCCTCAAATCAGTGAGAAATATTTCTTTTCGTAGCTTCAAATTAGCCTTTAATAAAGAACTCTGATTGTTTCCCCAGTATAAGCCAGGCTGCCTGACACTGTTTGGAGGATAACTCATCCTCCTCCAAGCAGAGGTACAACCACAACTCCTTTGGTGCATAACCAAGAGAGGCAAATACTGATTTCTTTCTTGATCAAACAGTCCCATACCTGAGCCTCCTGTTGTGCCTCTCAGCTGAGATATTACTCCTTGAAAAAGAACAGCAAGTCACTTCTGAACCATTTCACAGGCAACAGCCTTTTTCTCCCCTCCTACATGAACTGAAATGCCAAATACCAAACCTATTTGTAGCAGTCAGGATTAGTTCGAACAGGAGAACCACTGAGAGGATAAACTGATCTGAACATTTATCTAATTGCTAACCATCATTCCTACTCATTAGTTTATTGTACCCCAAATGCACAGAGTACTTAATGTAATGGAGAAAGTTTAACCTGTGCCTGGAGGAACTCCCAAGAGCAGGAAAGAAACTGAAATAAGATGAAACTGTAAGAGAAACCAATCTCAAGTTACAACCATTTCTGATAGCAGGAACATGGATCTTGGTTTTCATTCTGAAAGAACCTCTTTTAGCTGTTACTGGAACTACCCCAAAGAGAGATAACCCTCAGTCAGATAATCAGGAAGTTACACAAAATGTAAATCTCTGCATCAACATCACAGAATACCAAGAGGAGATGTCCTACAGGCCCTAGCACTTCATGCTCCTGGCTGTTTTGATGTTCTTGCCATCTCTGAAAGTTGCTCTGGAGCCATGAGACAGCAAGTCACCTTTGAAAAGTACAGAGACCTTCAGCTTTAGAGGAACATCATCCTGGGAGCCAGACATCCCAACTGTGCCCCTACCACAGCCACGTGAACACAGCCCTAATGCAACTTGCTGATTGCATCAGAGCATTGCAGTTGGGGTTGGTGATTGCTGGCACCACAAACCACCACAGTGTCCCAGCACCTCAGCCCCATGCAAACACTCAGGCTGAGATGTGATCACTCTGCAGGCAATCAGTGTGCAAGATCATTACCAACCACCTCGTGCAGCCATACCTTGAAAAGTGACTCCATGAAAGAGGTATGAGGGTGAGGTAGGGAGGAAAGAGGAGTGTAGTGTTTATTTCCTTCTAACTTTCCATTTCATATGCATTCAGTGCCATGTCAGAACATGTTCAGACATTTATTCCCCTCCCCATTTACTCTTCCTCCCAATCCTTGTCCTACAAATTTTTTCTAGGATCAGAAAATTAAGCTGAATTCGTTTCTCTTTCTTATGCACCCAGAGTAATAAAAAAAGACTTTGCAATCCAAATTCTGCACTTGTGTACACCTGTGTTAACCCCATTGTCCTCAAATTATTCCCTTAACAATGGCTGTGGGTTTGTACAGGTGTAGAACAAGTCCTGCAATTAGAATTTAACAAACAATTCCAACAGCAGAGAGAAAAAAAAGTGAGACTTGAGCTCACTCCTTGTGGTATCAACTAACATATTCAAGTAGCGGGGGGGGAGAAAAAAAACCCACAAAATCAAATTTCAAAGGTAATTTAGGCATGTGCAGATGCTGGCAGGAAACTCAGGAGATTTCCAAATACTGCCCATTTTCTACTTAGATCCACAAACCAGAGCAATAGCAGAGAGTATAAATGAAGTTGCTTCTCATTTGCACCATTTTTTTCAGTATTCTCTTTAGCCTCCTTCCTGCTTCACCAAGTATTTTGCTTCCAGAATAAACTTTGTATGGGATCACTTATCATGGAATAAACTTATCATGGGATCACTGTTTAGGACATGATCCTACAAGCCCAAAAGCACAGACCCAGCTGGGCTGAAGACAATTCCTCAGAGGGCTGGAATGGAGGAAAGCCCAGAGCGTGCGCAGGACCAGGGCTTTGCACCACCACCTCCCAGGAAGGGAAGCATCTCCAAACTGCTTCTCCAGTCAGAAACAGCACCAAGAGCAGGCAGAGAAGCAAAACGGGGCCAGGCAGGAAAGCGGGACTGAGGAAACGTCACACAACAAGAGGAGGACATCAGCTGCTTTGTGTTGCCACCTCAACTAAACTTGACAGCTGCTCTTCCAGGCTGAGCTGGATTTTACACAGCTGAAAGATCAAATAAAAGCTTTCTGTTGCTGTCATGAGCTCTGGCTTGCAACCACCACTTCAAATGGGCTTCCTCCAGCCCTCTTTCTCCATGCACCAGCCAGGACATAGACTGCAGACCTGGTTAGGCTTTGTTGTGATGGATAACTTGGTCACAACAGCCTAATGGGAAATGTTATCAGCTGGCAAACAAATGAGATTGGTGACTTTACAGAGCCAGCAATTACTCCTCAGTCACGCAGAATTACTACAGAGAACTCCACACTGAAGATATGCCCATTAATGACAAATTACCAAACCAAGAAATCAATTACCAGCTGAGAAAATAATGGACAAGGGCTTAGACTGAGAAAGCCACTTTCAAGAGAGGTCCATCATTTGCAACAAGTACATTCTCAACAACAGTGGGTCCTGGTACAATTAGTCCCACACTGGTACTCTTTCAGGATGGCAGACATCACAACTTGTCTGCAAACCATCAATGGCTGGGACAAAATAGCATCATCTAAAAATGGAGACACTGTTCAACCTGACTGTGGCATTGTCCAACACACAAACCCCACTCTATGCTCCAACACTGCACAAGCAATTCAATCAGCATCACTTCCAGGAAAATCAATGTCTCCCAACTCCTCTTTGCAACTCCAAGACAACTTCCCCATGATCAGAAAGCCCTGCCATATTCACACACCATGCTCACAGATGAGGGAGCTGAACTAGAGGAGCACGTGCTGCTGAACTTTAATAGGCATTTTTGAATTGCAACCTCCAAGACAAGTAGTTTTTCCATAGTTTTTCATGTTTGGGCACAACCATGTAAATAAAAAAGAAGTCTGCTTTTTGCTAAAACATAAGGAAACTAGCCAAATTCTTCATCATCATCATTAAGTGGAAAGTAATTGAAGAGGGATGAAGGGGGGGGGGGAATCAAACTATAGAAGAACACATGACCTCTGAGATACAATATTCACAGCCATGGCTACTTAACAAGGTATCCATAATCAGCAACAAGATCTTCCTTTACCCTCTGGTCCACGCCTTAGGAATTCACCGCACTTGCTGGCTGATCCCAGGTCCCCAGAAGAGAAGAGGGGAGCAGACAGACAGCACTCACAGGGTGCCAACAGAACACCTGACCATGCCAGAGGCCTTCCAGGCAATGTGACACAGAGAAACACAAGGCAGGGTGAAGACATCGGCCTAAATGGCTCCTCTCTCCCTCCCTCTGCACTCAGATGTACAGGTGAATGAAGGGGAGAAACATAACACTGACTAAATGATTAAGTAAATTAGCCAAGGTTGCCAGCTCCAAACCTTAAAGTGGAGATTCTACATTATTTTGGGGAGAACAAATAAAAGGCAATCACAGAACCTAAGCAGCCTATTTAAATGGAACTGAAATTACCAACATTACACCCAGGGTGATTACTTAAGAAACTCAAGGATCTTGGTATTTTCTTTTCTTTAGAAGTAAAGGCGTACAGGAAATTCAGCAGTCACATTTTCTTCCTGGGGCAAGAACACCCACACTGCTCAGTCACTCATTCACTCCCATTTTTCTCTGTGCAGTGTCTGACCAAGAGGAGCCCAGACCGAGTCCTCCAGACACTCCTGCATCGTGCACAAAAACAATCCCGATTTTCACAGTTTTATTTGGCTTGCTCACAAGACTCAGTCTCATGTAATCCACGGGCCTGATCCTTCTCCTAATAAGAGCAATGGCAAAACTCCAGTTGATTCAGTAGTTCTGGACAGACCTTGCAGCGGCAAGAGGATAAACTTTAAGGGCCCAAGCCTTATCCATTCACTTTTCTTGCTTCCACAAGTAATCCTTTTAAAAATAATGGGACTGCTCCTAAGAGTCAAACATGCAGGACTGAATGAGAGCAGAAAGCAACAGAGAAATAATATTTGGGGCTCCCCCTCTACCAAAGCACAAGTGCATTTTCCCAAGCGTCCTCTTATTCTGGTAAATCAAATGACAGAACTAAAAAAACCCAACCAAACAAACAAAAAAATTAAAATAAAAATAAAAGCAAAATGCCTAAAAATGCCATTGAAGGCAGGAAGAAGAAACCTAAGTCCTTCTTCTTTTTAAACACAGACAATCAAATGATGAGTAGCTGAAAATGTGGCCACACACACACACTCCTTCATATACACATACATACAGAGGCAGTTCATCAGAAGTGAATCGGAGAGAGAAAGATGAATTTGAACCCTTTATCCCCTGTCCTTTATAAAGGCTGCCACTCAGTAAACGGAGATTGCTCTAATTACTGTGACAATTCTGCACCCCGTTCAAACAACTTTTGTGCTCTGGACAGGTTTCTCCGCGAGTTTGAAATTCTTGGCCTGAGAACCACTCTTGTCTAAAAGAGGTTTCTCGTTGCAAACGCAGAATGCAACACTAACAAGTTGTCCCTCTTTTCAGCTCCTTTCATTCTCCTCTTTTCCAACTGCCTGATTCAGGGCTTAATGGAAACTTGTCAAGGCTTTTCTTCCCACAAACCCTGTAGAGCCCCAAGGCAATCTGTGCACAGAGCAACCACAGGAATCTCATATTGTCAATTAAAATTGAATAGACACCTGATAACCAAGTATGTGTTCAAGGATAACATACATCACATGCACATACACAGATGTACCTGTGTAGCCAGTCCAATGGCCACATTTGGGCACACCAGCAGCACAGCAACTCACTACTTCCCACTTACAACCACCCAGTGACACCCAGGTTCTAGTTTTCACTTTTTCATTCCATATTTATTAAATTTAATTTCACTCCTATGAAATAAAAAACAAAGTACTTTCAAGTACTGTAGTCGAGCAACAGAATACAATGGAAAATAAACTAAGTACATGTACCAAGCACTTGGCCTTTAATAACCCTGGGGATTGTAAAGATATTTAGCTGCTATCCAGATAAAATAAGCTCTGTGGATATTCTTTACACAGAGGTTTGTGACCAATGCAGCAGTTATGCTTGTGACTAGCTCCTGTAAGTACCTTCTTTAATTGTAACTGACACAGACATGATTTAAACTACATTTTTATGATGTAGTTTAAGAATTAATAAAAATCCCATGGGAGAATGTAACATGGATTGAAGTAAACTCAGGCATTTGCTTAATAATAATAATAATAAAAATCTCAAAGAACTTGACTTCCAGATAGACAACTATAATCTGTAACTCCACTGAAAGGGAGAAAACGTTCCTATTAATGTCCCATAGAAAACAAAGACAGAAACACTGACTGCCATCTTATTCTTCTGATGTGTTCAAGGTCACACCTTCCCTTGGATTCTTTAATATTGGCAAACATTTATAATAGAGCAGTTTCAATAGCTGTCTGTTCAGCCTGGGTGTAGATCAATGCATCATCTATACGCCGACTTCCAGACCCTGCCTATGTCAGAGTAGTGGTCCTGCTTTTATAAATCTCTTAAATCTAATTAAACCAATGCAAACCTCTTACTGTCTATGCTCCCAAACCAGTTCACTCATTTAACCAAGTTAAAATTATTCAGGCTAGGGTTTAAAGCAGTTCCAAGAGAACCTTTATTAAATATTACTATCAGTTAAAAACAGAAATCAATGTAGCAGCTTTTCTCCACAACAGAAAAGCCTATAGTCTCAGACTTTTCCAGATCATTATTTAAGGAGTCACTGACTCCAGTGGGAGTTCGGATGTGCTCCAAGAGGTAAGCCTCCACCTTTTCTTGCTCTATTTTTCCCCTTTCTTAAAATAGGACAATTTGTTTCTATTGTATCAACATCCAAGAATCTCTCATATTCTCCAGAATGTCCTTTTGCAGTATTTTCAGATTGGCAATTTCTATTACTTTATTACTTCCCACACCCTCCTTTTGGAATGGTTTTTTTTCGGTTTTTTTTTTTTGTTGTTGTTGTTTTTCTTGGTTTTTTTGTGTCTCTGCTGCATCACCACCAGTAGTGACTTAAGCAGCAGAGAATGATTTTGTTGTATACAGCATCTTTCATGCCACAGATAGTTTGGAAAGACCTAGAAAGCTGTGAGATACACACAAGTTGAGCACATTTATATATTCATACTTGGTAGCCAAAGTAATGTAATTGTACTTTTAGTGCCTAGGGCACTAAAACCTGCTCTGCCAAGAGGGGAGAACAGTTATGCAGGACTAATTGTGTCAGCAGGAAGAACAAAATGGTCAAGTCCAACCAGAGTCCCCCCTGAATTCAGCCTCACTTCCTAACTAAATGCTTGTAGGAGTTTGGTACCCCAAACATCTGACCGCGAAAAGAAACTGCCCTCCCATCTTCTCCCTCCTTGCACTTCCTCGACCAAGCAGCAAAGGCATTTCAAACAACATAAATCCATTCTCCACTCAAAGCCTACTTGGCTCCTATAATTTCTATCATTTTCCTGTCATCATTTCTTCTTTGCTGAAGCCAGCAGCATATGAGTCAGAGAACAATCATTAACTTTTACAACTTCCATACAAATCCACCTACTCGTATTAGAAAAGCAGAACTGACATGCAACACAGCCTGGGACCAAACCCTGATGCTGCCAGGATGCTCCACACTTCTGTGCAAAATACTGCAGAAGCAGGAGCTCATTCAAGAATACACCATTGGAAATGTAACTTGACTTCTCCCAGCCTCCCCCCCTCCTCCAGGAGCAAAGGACTATGATGAAGGAGCTATACATCAATATCATATTTAGTTGAGTTTGGCATTCTCAACGCCTTCATCCACTTTTGAAGAACTTGGCCATTGGTTCAAGACACACGGGGCCTGATGCAAAGCCCTTCGTTATTAATAGAAGCCTTTTTTCCACTGACTTCAATGGATCTTGGACCAAGCCCAAGGAAGACAAGATTTCACAGCAGTAAGAGTGACACACATTCTGCACATTGAAAAAAAAAAAAAAAAAGGCAAAAGAAACAATACGAAGCATTTACGATGTCAATCTGTAGCACACAGTTTTGTTTGTGTTTTGCTTTTTTAAAATACGCTCTAGGCTGTTGGATTAGTGCGCCCAAAAAGTCTCTCTGAAGGTGGAAGGAATCACAGGCAGATATGAAATGCTATGGTGAGATACATAACAATCCCAGTACCTCCCTCAACTAGGATACCACAACATTTCTTGTAAGTTGCTGTAGCCACACTTGAAAGTGTCCCAGCACTATAAACTCCTCCAGTAACAGCTACAGTATTACCCATGATGAATTAATTTATATTAATATGGCTATCACGCGCATTTCCATATGAATCCCATTGTTCTGGAATATTAATAAAAACCTCACTAAGTGAAGTAACATGGTACCCCTACACTTAGTTTAAGGATATTTAAAATAAATACATTTAGAACAAAATTGCTAATATCTTTAGTTTATCAAATTTGGCACAGCAAGCAGAAACCCAGCTATCTTCTCAGTACGTATTTGTAGCATCACCCGTTCCCATTCATTCTGCATTTTCTTAGAGAATCTGCTGTACCCTACATCTGCAATTCATTGACTTTACAATTTACCACATGTTGAGATGGAGAGGTCTCAGCTCCATTTGAATCACTGCACAAATATGCAAGTGATTTATCGTTTTAAAACTAAAGACTGCAGAAGAACGACTCCACTTTTCCTGAACATTACTCCTTCTGGCAGACCATGAACAATTACAGCGCGTACTAATTAAGCTCTGTAAATGTGCTGTGCCCTGCTAATGCCTACCAGGCCTCAAATTTAGTTGCATGAAGCCAAACTTCAGCCAGGGACTTAACTCATTCAGCACTGCCCAGTTGCCTGAGCGTGACCCCACAAAGAATAAGGGTCGAGGGTTTAGCCAACCTAAAACAAAAGCGTGAGACTGAACAGATTTTTGCCGGAAAGAATCACAGGGGGGAGATGCTGGAGGGGGTGGGAAGCATCTTGGGAATGAGGGGAACATCCTTGTTGATAACCTGTTAAAAAGGTACAATACCACACCAGCTTTGCAGCGCAGTGCTGGGGGATTCGGATCTGTCCCTGGGGGCTAATAAGTCACAGCGCTCCATTGATTAGGGAAATGCATAAAACCTTCAACAAAACTGTACAGCTATTTGTGGAAGAGCTGAATTGACAACCCCCTCTTTTTTTCTTTTTTTTTTTTTTTTAAGTCAGGCTTTACATGGCTCTAGAAGAAAAACATATGTCTAAAGGAGTGCAGCTTTCCACCACACACATAACCCTGCCTTTTTCTTAAATTAGTCTCCAAGGACAACAGTAACCTAGAGGGAACCCGAAATCAACTGCTGGAGAAATTAAAGCTAAAAGTAACACCTAGGCATATTTGAGTAATCACATTATCTTGTTAAAACACACACACACCCCCAGCACAGACAAGACTGCAGCACTTCAAATCTGACGGTCCACTCTACAAAGCGTGTGTAATGGGGAGTGAGCAGAGAACAACGAGCTCCGCTGAGCCAAGCACTGTTTCTTCTCGGGCCCCAGACTCTCCTGACGCTTAAGAGTCAATCCCCAGATCCCAAGCTTCCCCTCCAACCATCCATTCAAATACTGGCGTTTCCCCCGCCCCCCCCCCACAAGTTTCTGCAATTTCTCCTCCCGCTCCAACATCCCTCCTTTGTCCTCCAATTACTCTCCAGTGGCCCCCCTGCTCTCGCAGTGCCTCCCCCCAGTTAACCCCTCCCAAAACACCACCCTGTGCACGTCCCCCTGCTCCCCTCCACGCTGACCTACGCGTCCATCCCACACTGTCCCTTCCAGAAGGACACGGGGCTTCTCCCCTAAAAACTGCCTCTAACCTCAACATCTTCATTCATTCAGTGCATGTTTTCCCTTAACGTGGGCTTTTGCTGCTTTCTAAGAGGCCCTGTTTTGTACACACAAACCACTCTAATATCTGTATTTCCAAGCATCCTCCTCCTGCATAAAACCCGAGGCAGTTTTTTTCTTTCGTCCTCAGCTCAGCGGTATGTGAGAAAATTAAAGGACATTTCCAGGTGTCATCTGTCTTTAAATGTTTGCTTGTGCCGGTATCTAGGAAATGCTGCACGATACTGCCGAGACCTCTGTAAAGGACATGAGCTGTGCTAAACTTCTTCCCTCCTTCGGCCTGGCTGCATCACCCACTGCCCAGCCTCTACAGCACCACAAGCGTTAATTATAAACTTCGGAGCCTACGTAACAAAAAAAAAAAAAAAAAGCACAAACATAAAGCAGCGGTTGGGAGGAGCAGTAGAAATATTCTTCGCTTTTAGGTGGGGAGAGAAAGGATTTCCATATCTTCCCCCACACACCCCCAGCACCACACTTCATCTCTCATTGCTTATAATTAGTGAAAGAAATTTGACCCACTGCCAGTGTCTGTGGACCTTGGATATTATAAGGCCAGCGTGGCGTCAAATATCTTAACATTCATAAGTGTTATAGGCTGTAAATAAACCCCGTGGATTTATGACCCTGCCGTGCTTGCCAGCAAACGACTGTGGCACATTTCTTTCAGCAGACCTGTCGAGGTGCAAGTTTGCCTTTGGTTGTAAAATTAACCATTTCCTTCACAAATGTGCCCAATTAAAAGTCAAAGTTTTAAGGCTTACTTACATATTTGCCAGGACATGGGACTAAGGGGACACCCGGGGAACACAGCTTTAAACATCCCCCCAAACCTCACAACTCCCTCCAAAGCAAAACTTCTCACAACAGCCCCAATGTGCAAGGAAAGTGTCTGATTTCACCAAAAAGCCCTGAAAAAACCCCAAGGTGACACCCCGGCCACTGTTCTATCTCTACGTGCCTATGGCCAGCCCTCATTTTTGCCTGCTCTGAGGTTGGGGGGAGCAGGCATCTCCCCCCAGGCTGTGCCTGGAGAAGGATCTCCTCCCTTCCCCCAGGATAATGTCATCTGCTTCCTGTGTAGGAGAGCATTTGCTAAATCCAGGTTGTCTCATGCTTAACTGCCAATAATCCAACTTCCACATAACTCCCAGACAGCTGGGAAAAGGTCCTTAGAGTTTTTAGTCATGGTACAGAAACACACGTCCACACAAAAAATCTGCAGCTGTCCTTTTTCTCTACACCACATTTTTTATCTGATTTTGGGGCCCACTCATGAAAGTCTTGACAAATTTAAAACATTTTTACCTACATTCTGGTTTACAAGCGCCAGTGAAAGCTGCAATATATTCCTTCCCCCCCTCCATCTTCAGCTGACAAATCAGCACATACTTGCTTGAACAAAAAAATGAAGGGGAAGAAGGGAAAAAAATAAACCACACCACTCTCTTCAACATCCTCAGTCGTTGTATGAATGCATTCAAAAAACCTGGAAAGGCATCTACTGTATTTTTTTACACTACAGATCAGCCACTGGTGCACCTATAAAAATTGTTCGATTTCCAAAGCAAATATTATTTTTAATGAAGTGCAGTCCTGCAATTATCCTGTACACTCAAGTAACAGTACTGCATTATATTGTTTTGCAAGGTCCCAGAAACATGAAACTTTTCTCTAACTAATTTTCATAGCCCCCTGAAGAGAAACTGATGGAGCAAGCAATGCAGCATTTGCTCCAGAATAAAATCTTATCAAGGAAATAAAAAGAAAAAGAAGGAAAAAAAAAGAAAAAAAAGAAAAACAGAAAAAAGCATAGCATTAAAAATAAATCAGCATCTTTACTGCAAGTAAGTTAACAAACACAGTCTGTTTGCCCTTGTATACCAGCTATGCTAATGCTATAGCAGAGTGATTCAGCAATCTACCTAATTAAGCACGAGCAAAGTTTCTTTTATGGAGGCTCCATTTGATTTACACCACAGGATCATCAGTTCTTATTTAACAGCTTGTTTTTACACAAGTCCAGAAACTTTATTAAAAGCATGTCTATTAATTTTTTTTTAAACAAAGCAAATAATTCACTCTCCACTGAATAGCTCTGTATCATAAAGTACCAAAGTGCTGACATATTAAGTTGTATCTACATTATTAATCTAGTTGGTGGACATTAATACTATAATCCATACTGCAGACATTAAACCTCAACCATAAAGATTAGTAAAGAATTAATATTGTCACATCGAGACTGAAACCTTAACACTCCAGCCATAAATATTTCTGAAGGAGATGAAAAACAATTAGCATAAACACCAAAGAAGGGCAAGAACACCTGTTCTTTTTCAGGGCGATAAGCATTTTATTGTTCTCTATTTAAAATGTAATGACCTGTGTAATTACAGTAATATTACATTGTATTGCAAGGGCTTGGAATGTCACACTTTGAAAAGTGTTGTCAAAACAATTGGAGGGAGGGGAAAAAAAAAAAGGACCACCATTAACCCTTCACACCCCAGGGTCTAAAGCTTTTGTAATACGAAGGATTACATTGTTTGATTCAGTAGATAAAGAAAAACATCAATTTTTCAAGGCAATTAATAAAAAAAATGTTTCCTCCTAAACATAAAAATCAAGGCGGTGGGGCTACTCTCCAGCACAGCTATTCCCGACTCCCAAAGTTTGGGGCCAAACATAAGCTTATCCCTACAGCCTCACTCAGCCAGCAACAACTCAGGGGAAAGGAAGATGCAACAGCACTAGTAAAAATAAGAGCATCCACCAGCAGGGTTTTCTCACATTACACTGCATATATTTGCTTACCAAAAGCATTAACCGAGCTCCAAATTTAAGCTAAAAATCAAGTACACCACTTCTATGTTTTCCAACTCTGAAAGGAAAACAGTCTCCTTTATTACCCACAACATGCAGCCACCCCAGTTCCTCCACAAGTGCAGGGATGGAACTGGTGCCCTCAGATGCGTCACTTCAGTACTATTTGACTAGACCTCTATTTAATAACATCTATTCTCATAAGCCCACCACAGTAATCTATCAACAGCAAGATTAGCATGCAAAAAATCTTTGATTTTTAAAAATAAAATTATTCCTATCAACCTTGATAAAGAGTTTGCAGTATTTAAAGCGTTATCCTTGAGAATAGATTATTCCTCATAAGCAGATTTTATGATGCTTCATAATTCTTCACATTCCTGAAGCAGTAAAGGAGAAATTGCTGCCCACAAGTTTGCTCTTGAACAGACAATTACAGGTACGTTTAAAAAACACCATAATCCCACTCCACCCCCAAATAAAGCAACAAAAAAAAAAATCCAGGAAAAAAAAACCCACAACAAAAAAACCACACCCACAGACTTTTAAGATTGTACAACAGCAAAAGGAAAAGAAAAACAATTTTGCTATGTATCTGCATCACCTCTTTACCTTGCATGCTCTGACACTCAACAAATATGGCTCCAGGAAAAACTACATAAATAAAAATAAAATTCATAATTATGCAGAACCATCTATACCTTTCCAACGCGTATTTAAAAATAAAATAAAATCAAACAGGAAAGAGAAAGATCTAGTTCATCTGGAATTGAAAGCTGGTACAGCAGAGAACTAGAATCCACCTAAAAATAGTGTGTGACAGACAACAGCTATCCCGCTGAATCTTTATAATATTCTGCTCTCAGGCCTAAATAAACAACTTTAATTTTTCCTGGCTATAATTAAGTGGCAGGCAAACAAACAAGCATACGGAATGTGAAAGAATAAGGTTAAGAAGATAGGAGAAGGTTGCTGGAGCCTGGATGTGGAAATAAGAAAATTGCCTATTGAGTGTGGAAATATCCTTTCAGAATTCATCTGATAACACAAGCAGGCCACCTGCTATACCAACAATAAACCAACCTGTAAGCTTTTGTACAGCACCTTTAATTCACACGGACCCAACATTCCTATGGAGGCCTTTTTTAGCGGTGGGGGAGCAAAGGGAGGAATGCTCCAGGAGAGCTGACTGCTGAAGAACCCTACCCCACATGCTAAGGGAAAAGGGATCTGTAATAAAGGTAATGAGGAAAAAAAAGAGCTGGAACTGGTGTAAGAAAAACGCTTTAAGAAAAAGGCAGCAGAGGTGTGCTTCCGATTAGTCTGCACTTGGAACAGTGGAATGCACTGAAGGTAAAAAACGAGGGGGAAAAAAAAAAGGAATACAAAGCTTCACAATTCGTAACAAAGTGATTTGGAACAAAGATTGTTTTGCCATCTGGATTCTGGTACTTATGGAATTTGGAATTTATCACCATCATCCATATACATGTGGGCGACCATATTCAAAAGAAAAAATATAATGCATTCAGCCCCTGAATTCCCCTCCCCATCATTACAATTGCAAACTGCAGTCACCCCTCTGCTACTGTCCCAGAAATCACCTCCTCACAAAAAGAGCCTCACAAGCTTCCAAAATAAAACTCTGCCACAGCCCTAAACATATGCAAAGACAGAAAACCTTCCTCACAACCTCCCTGTCACTCTACATTTACTAATCTGCGTCTACTGACGTTTTACTAAGTGAAAACAAGACTGACCCGATGTTTAATATTTTAATGCTTTAAAACACTTGTAGATCTGATATACTGAAGTTGTCCAAGCCCTCAGTCATTAGCACGGCTTCAACATCTACCCAACAGTAGATCTATTATTGTAAATCGCTATCTCGTGTTACCACAAGGAAAAAAAAAAGTGTATAAACACACATGGTGATGGTGGGAACGCTTCAGACTCAGAAACACCCAGAAGAAACAAAACAGCAACGCTAAAGCCATCGGTAGGAATCAGTGGTGTTTCGAAGTCCCAGTGGATTTAAGCATTCAAAATGAAAAATTTTTAAACTCTTTTAAAAAGAAAAGGAAAGGTGACACTTGAGAAATCTGATGTTAGAGTAGAGCACACCGTGGGTGACACTACGAGCGGGCAAAACAGCTGGGACTACAAACCCACCAGCAGACCCCAAAGTTTCCTGGGATCTGGGCTAAACCTCGCTCCAGCTGCAGGCACACGCAGACCTGCACCCCCTGCCAGTGAACCCCGAGTTAGGGGTGAAGAAAGAAAAAAAAAAAAGGTAAAAAAACCACCAACAAAAAACCGGACGCTTTCAGCAAATTGTTTTCCTGCCAGCATACTTCCAAGAGGAATTTTGCTCGACTTGTCTGATTATTTTTTGCGCTGCTGTTGTTGTTGCCAGAGCCAAGCGAGGCGAGTTGTTTCCGGACTCAGCCCCGTGCCCCGAGCGCGGCTCCCCCCGCTCCGCACCGGGACGGAGCCGCTCCCCGGGCTCGGCCCCGGCCCCGGCGGGCAGGGCAGCGGCGCTCGGCCCCCGCACGCCGCGGGGCGCGGATCGGGGCGGCCGGAGCGGGCTGAGCCCGGGCACAACTCGCGGCACGCACGGCCCGAAGGGGCACAATGAAATCGCCGCTCCCGCAGGCCGGGGCGGGCGAGGGCAGGAGAGGGTTAAGGGGGAGGAAAGGGGAGGGGGAGCCGGCCCAGCCGCCACGGAGGAGGGCAGAAGGCGACAGATCACCATGGAAAACGAGGAGTTTGTGGAGGAGCGGATCTCAGGCTCGGCCGGGAGAAAATAACCCCCCTCCCCAAGGAAGGGGAGAGGACATGGGAGAGAAGGGAAAGGGGGGAGGGGAAAAAAACCCGCCAACCCCAAACTTCTTGGGTTTTTAAAAATTTCTTTCCAGTTTTGTTTTGAGGCTGAAATAGGTGTTGTTTGGAATTTGTTTGCTTTTTTCTTCCCCACACCACCCCCCCCGCAGCGGAGGTTACAAGGGCTCAAAAAAAAAAAACTGCCCACAAAACTGAAAGTAAAAAAGAAATTAACAACAAATAAGAAAAAGACAAAATAAGAAATAAACGAGGGGAAAAAATAAAAGGAATATGGCGAAGTGTAAACAATCGCCCTCCCGCCGCGGCCCGCCGAGTTTGGAAAGTTTGCGGCGCGGGGGAGGGGGCGGCGGCAGGGCCGGGGCGAGCGAGGCACCGGGAGCGCGGCGGCGGCGGGAGCCGGGCAAGGAGCGGGGGGGAGAGGAAAGAGACGGGGAAAAAAACCGGCACTTACCGTTCTCGCCGTCGGAGAGAGCGATCCATTGGGCAGATACGGGCTGCTGAGGTCGGGGATCATTATAAAGGGATAACCCGGGTATGGTGGGCCCTTAAACAACCCTCCATCTTGCCTCTTCGCAGCTAACATGGCGGGGAGACACGAGCGGGAGCGGGGAAGGAACGGGGCAACAGGGGGAAGAGAAGGGAGGAGAGGGGGAGAAGGAAAAGTTTTTTTTAGCAAGTGTCCCCAAAAGAGGAGCCGGGCGCCCGGCGGAGGGGCGGCGGTGCGGGGCGGGCGGCGGTGCCGGCCGGGCCCGCGTACTCACCTTCCTCTAAACTTTCCCGGGATTTATCTCTGAAAGTTTCGGACCGAGGCGGGGGCCGCCGCTCCGCCTGGGAGCGAGCCGGGGGTCGGCGTGGGGCAGTCGGGGAAAGGGGTGGTTGGGGTGGGGAGGATGTTTTTTAGGGGGTGAGGGGGAGAAGGGAGAAGAGGAGGAATGAAAGGCGAAAAAGAAGGGAGAGGTGCGGGGAAAAGGTGGAAGGGGAAACAAACAGAACAAAACAGAAGGCATCGTTACACAAGTTGGTGCCGCGGAGAAAGTTGGGCGCCGGCGGGAGCGGGACCCGGCGCGGCGCCCCCGGCCCCGGCGCGGCCCCGGGCACAGCGCGGCCCCCGCCCGCCCGCCCGCCGCCCCGAAACGGCCCCGCGGGGGGCTTCCCCCGTACCTCCGAGTCTGAGGAGCTGTTTTGATTCGTTTCTGATTCATTGACGAGAGACGACTTGACATCAGCTAAATCCCTCTCCGCCGAGGAGTTCTCGGAGATCTTCTCCTCCTGCTCCCCTTCGTCTTTGAAAGAGATCAGTTCATCGTTGGCGCCCAGGTCGTCCCCTCCACCGCCGTTCAGCTGCGGCATTTTCCTCCTGCTTCACCCCACCAGCAGCAATTTTGCAAAAAGGGGAAGGGGAAAAACAAAAGAAAAAAAAAAAAGGAGGGGAATGGGGGGGGAAAAGGAAAAAGAAGGGGGGGGGGAGGAAAGTTTGCACCAAAAAAGAAGAGTCCAAGGTGAAAGTTTCTTTTTTTTCCCCTTCTCTTTCCTCCTGGGGAGGGGAAAAGAGGGAGGAGGAGGGGAGGGAAATGTCTCTTCTTTGCTCCTTTGCACCAGTGACTTTAGGCTTCTTCCTTTCCTTCTTCGGGATTTTCTCTTTCTTTCTTCCCGGGAGCTGCTCGGCGTGTACTGCGCGCACACGCACACCCGCGCACGCACTCGCGGAAAAATTAATAATAATAAAAAATATATAAACCGTGGGGAGGGGGGAGCAGCGGGGGGGGAGGGGGGTTAAAAAAAAAATAATGCAACAAACCAAGCCCAGAAGTCAGCTGTGACGGGGGGGCAGTCGCCGCGGATATGGGGAGCCTGTGCCGCTCGGGTTTGAGTGAGTTGAAGTTGGACTGAGAGCTTTTCAGTTCAAAGGCGGCGCTGATTGACAGATAGAAAAAGGGGGATCGAAATCCGGAGGAACGGAGAAGTCTGGGATCCGGGATTATTGACAGGGAGCGAGAAACACACCAGGCACTTAATGAGATGCAGGAGAGGGCGGGGGCTCCCCGGTGACGTCTGCATAAATAAACAGGTCTGGGGCGCGGGAGGGGGAGGAGGAGGAGGGTGGGGAAGTAGGAAACTAACAATGATCCTTTTTGGCATGGGAGCGGGAGCGCCAGGGGAGGGCAGCGGGGGCGGGGGCGCCGCTGGGGGGGCCGGCACGCAAAAGGAGGGGGGAGAGGCTGGCCAAAAAAAAAAAAAAAAAAAAAAATTTAAAATTTGTGCGCCGCAGCTCAGAGCTGCGGGACGGGGGGAGCGAGGGGGAAAACACTCGAACGGGTGTCCCTGACTCCGCGCTCCGGGAGCGCCAACTTTTACATTCTGGACATTAATAAACATATCATCCCCCCGCAGCCCGGGTTCTCCTGAAGGATGTTTGTGTGCCCTTATTATTTGGGTACATGTGACGGCAGGGTGGTGCGGTGGGTGCTTTTTTTAAACCGTTAACATTTTTCATGCCACTCGTTGGAGGCAAGAAACTCCAATCATAATAAACACTAGAATATAGTAAAAGCCTTTTTTTTTTTTTTTGGGCAGCACTTGGTCCTTGCATTTATTATGGTTATAACACGCAGGATGAAAATGTGTGAGATCACTCGCTGAAGATCAGATATTTCCAAATTATCTTATAGTAAGGCATAATGTTTTCTGGTCCTTGATGTAAAAAAAAAAAAAAAAGAGAGAGAGAGGAGGAAAAGGAATGTGACTGCTAAGAAGTTAATTAGCATGGCAGGACGGAGAATCAAGGACTCCCAGACTTCAGAAGTGAAAAGTTGTGGTGGCGTAAACATCGCGCTGCTGGGGGGCACTCAAAGGGAAGGGGGGTCCGCGGGGTCCCTGCCCGGTCCGGCCGGGGCTCTGCCCGCGCGGCAGCGAAACGGGGAGCGGAGTCCTGCGGATGCGAGAAATGGCATCTGTTCCCCGAATCTAATGTGGCGAGGGGAAGGGGAAAACAAATTGATCTTCCAGCAGTGACAAATTGTAACAATGGACGAGTCAATTGGAAACTTTAACATGGGCAAGGAACAAAAGGAGGGGAGTGGGGAGGGGGGTGGGGGGAGACAGTAATTTCAATGGGAATTGGTAAATTGCCTAATGGAAATGGTGTTTGAAAGCAAGGGACAGGCTGTACTAAATAATCCAAACATTCCTCCAGAAATCTAACCTGCTGCTCATGCTAAGGGTCATTCAGCACATAGGGTTTCCAAAACAAAGCCAATTTGTCATGCAATATTTAGAGAGTTTGGGGGTTTCAGCTAAACTGTCTTCTATAAAAGAATAATAAAAATAATAATACAGAGATCGACAAGGCTAACACGAATTCTCAGGCATTAAAAAGTTCACATAGAAATTTGCATACTAAAGGGAAAGATGCAGACAAAATAGAAATAAAAAAATCACTGCAACTTACAACTTTAATATTAATCAGTAAAGCAGAAGTAGAGTGAAAGGAAGCATGAAAAGAAGTAAAACAAATGTGTACATTTAATCAGACAGGATTGCATAGGACACAAAGAACAGGGCTAATTAGTCTCAGCAGGTAGGGACTAACCTTCAGACTTCATAAATAAATAAGTCTGTGAACAATGTCTAAGTGGGAATATGGAGACAGAAAAGGGATTATTTTAAGACACCAAGTAAAAACATGACTAATGAAATACTTCACTGTTAACTCAATGTACAAATGCATTGAACGGTTTCTTTTTCCACTGGTCTTTTGACTAACTTGCTTTTTACTTTCAGAAATTGCACTGAATAACTGTCTGTGGGTATGCACGCTCCCCATTTACCCCTGATTATATACTTACTGTCTCTGCAAACTAGTGCCTTGCAGAGTGACACCTTAACAAATATTCTCCATTTTTGTTTGCTTTTTGATTTCAGACGCCTTTATATCCCAAAACAATACGAGATTAGAAATACAAATGTGACAGACTCCTATTTATTTTGCAGGGCCATGTGCTATAATTTGATCCAAATGAACAAAAACAGTTGCACAGTTTTGTTTTGTTTTCCCAAGATCTTTTTACAATCTGCTATGGATTTTTCTTTAAACAAGCATGCTTTTGCTTCAGTCCCAGCATAGTTGCTAACTACTTAGTAAGCACCATCAAAAGTTAGGGTGCAGAACAGAGGCAGTTGTTTCCCATAGCTGGTTGCAGAAGAAGGGCCTGATTCCGTAGAGGCTCACACATGAGTCACATCACTGACAGGTGACTTGTGGAGGTGATGCCACACCCGGACTGCTCGTGCAAGCAATGTTACTCACACGAGTAAATGCTGCCAGAAGGGAGCTCAGTGCTGTTTGCCCCAATGCCAGTGGTGGTCCTGGGTGTGGAAGATGGCTCTGGAAGGGCAAGGGGCTGTGCCCCAGCTGTGGAAGGTGTTTCCTGGGCACGTTTTTGCAGTTTTGCCCCCATGGTGTATTCAGAGGAGTCCCAGTATATTCAGTGAAGGGCCAGGAAACTGGTCTTGAGTTTTCATCAAGTTCTTCCTTTTGCAAACTTCCAGGGGTTTATTTTCAAACTGCAGCCTAGAGCGAGTGTGGTTGTGAAGTCCAAGGACTGTAGATGGTTACTGAACCAACTCGGTTGAATGAAGGTAGTACAAGTCACTCTGGATGGCTTGTGCATCTGATTTGTATCATTTGTCCTTATGTAACAATTTGTTTCACAGTCAGGGAAGTGAGAGCTCTCCAGGGGTCAATAGCAGCTGTTGAGTAGTAGAGTCTCAGATGATACCTTGGATTTTAAAAAAAAAAAGTATAGCGTTTTACAGTGAAAGAAACACAATATTTAAAAAAAAAAATAGAATAAAAAAATTTCAAGCTAGCCCATGTCACGAAACATGATTTATTGTTTGAATAGTCGATTTTAAGTGACAGCTGGAGAGACAAAGCCAGGTGCTCCACATTCGAGAGATGTTGTCTTTCTTGCCAAAGCTGACCTCTAGCACAGATGAAGAAGTGGAAGTGCCTTTCTCCAAGCTTTTGTAACCCTCACCACTCGGTGCAATTGTACCACATCTGAGCTGTGGGGTTTGGTGACTGATGACGGCGTCACCATTTTAGACTTTGGCCCAACAGTTTGGTCCCGAGACTCCTGCAGTAGAACAGCAGCAGTGAAAAACCTTGTGAGCTTCACCTCACAGCTCACAGCGCAATGAACTGAAGAGGGGAGAGGTTGACATGGGGCAGCCAAGGAAATTTACTGTTTTATGAGGAATGTTTTGGAGTCTTAAACATCTCACCAAAGGCCCAAGCCTTTACTGGAGAAATATGGCCTGCTAAATGCCAGCTGGATCTCCTGGCTAATCTTTACATATTTGGCGTGAATCTGTTTTCATGGTCTTCTCCAAGAGGTCCCAATGTAGGTTGCAATGTGTAAAATTCAAATTATTTCTTTTGGAAAGATAAAAGGACTTTGGTTGACCAGGCTGGGATTTGAGTCTACAGCTCAAAGGAATCTGCATGTTTACAAATAATCTTGGATCATTAAATCTGCTCTGAATGTCAAAAAAAAAAAAAATCAATATTGAAAAGGTTCCAATAACTGGAAGCAAACACATCTGCCTAGTGTCTTACCAGTACTGGCTCTTCCAGAGTTAGCAAAGAGGGGAATTTTTTTCTAGGGCAGACAAGATGACAGCATGAAAACACAGAAACCATGGCTCCTGTCTGCAGTCATTTGCATTGACTGAAACAAGCACACGTGAAAATTCAAGAAACCTATTAAACAGGAAAATATCAACAAACAGCCAGATCACGGTGCTACTGCCAGATTTCTTTGTGGCTTTAGATGTCACACATACTGACCAGGTCACTGTGTGCTACTAGATAAAGGAGGACTTTCTATCCTCATTTGATGGAGAAACATTGGAAAATTAGTTCCAAAAAACTGCATGCATTGTTTTTCAAGCTCATAACACAGCTTAATGGCTCTCAATCCATGCTCTGCTTCCCAAGCCATGCCTATTGCTCAGTAGGAACATCCCTCCCTTTTAGCACCTAAACCACAGCTGTACCACTTGCTTTTGTTAGAGATAATTCTGTCAAATAATAAAATCGTTAATGGGTAGAAATATGCATTCATGCAGGGATTATTCACACTTTATCATGAGGTGATATCAAGCACTATAGGAGTGAATGACAAGAAATAGGCTTCTGAAACACGGAGCCCTCCATAAATATACCATTTTTATTGACAACCCATCTTTTAACCCTAATAGTAATGGAAGAAATCCAATAAATGAAACATTTACTGCATAACTTGCCTTATTTTCGGGTGGTGTCTGATTCCTTTCTAGCTGTCTCTAGAAGATGTTTTTAGCCTAATTTGCTCCCTAGAAATTTCACTCGCTAGAGTTATACATCTATGACGTTTTATTGCCTGAAGCCAAGTCTGAATAAGAACTTTCTTAAGATATACTTATCCTAATGTCAGTCTACAAGAACTGGGCTGCTTTAGTTTGATTTATTTGTGCAGCAGAGATATGGTGCACCTATATAGCTGGCCATGGCCTCAGACTGTATCTAATACCCCAAACACAAACAAGTGAAACCAGCAAGTTTAGCATGGTTAGTTACAAGTAGACACTTTGAAACTAATCACCTTAGATTTGTATTTATATGTGTCTGTTTTCCAAAATAATCAAAGCAGAAGACTGTTGTAAACCACTCTGATTTCACAGGAAGGGTGAGTGTAGGTGTTTATAATGTCTGTATATGGTCACAGGCACACACCAAGCACTAGCCAGATGCAGTGTGCTTCAAGTGTCTAAGGAACACAGGTTGGCATTGAAGGACCAGGAGCACAGAGGTCACTGGCTGAGCTTGCAGACCACTGCCTGGCTGGTTCCCTGGGCCCTTTCTTCTGCCTGCTGCCTCTAGCACCCACTTGTGCAGTCAGTCAGTGCTTTGGAGCAAGAGCCTTCTTTTTCTTGGTGGTTTTGCTGGTCCCTCACCAGAATTTGTGCATGTTATGGTGATGCAGACAATGCAGTGATAATAATTTGGCTTGAACTAACGCAGTGTCAGTGAGGGTGGTGTTGTAGGTGAACCATGGCTGAGAGCAGATGGTGGTAGGCAAGGAACCCAGCAAGCTGAAAGCCCTGAGCATGCCCTGGGCCAGAAGGGACTGTCCTTTCAACTGACACACAGTAATTAGCTGCGTGTGCATTTGTAGTCTGTTGCAATATGAGGTAAAAGGGATTAGTTTTGCAATGGTCTAGGAACATGAACATGCGCCAGCTGCATTCCAGCTGTAGGGATTCTGGCTGATGGATGACAATAGTCAGCACAGGGGTAGTAAGTTCTTAAAACAATCAAGTTTAACAGCAGAAGATTATTTGATCATACCAAGCAATCAAAGAACCACTCATGTTGGAAGGGACATGAAGACGCCTTCAGTCCAGCCTCCTGCTCAAAACATGTTTTAGCTCTGAATTCAGACACGTTTGTTGAGGGATTTGTTCAGTCAGGTTTCAAAAGCCTTCAAGGACAGAAATGAGAAAACTCTGAGTTAGGACTTTGTGTTTATTCTTTCTGAATTTCATAATGTTCCTGTTGGCTCATTCCTCCAGCCTCTCCAGGTCCCAGTGGACAGCAGCTCTGCCCTACAGCATATTAATTGGACTTTCCAATTCAATGTTCGATGTCCTCTGCAAATGTTATGAGACCTCCTCCAGGTAATTGATGCAAATACCAAAAAGGACAGGCCCTGGTTTAGGCCCCTTTACTACTGCACCTGCCATTGATAACCGGGGCTTCAGGGCATAGTCACCATTCTTTGAGTTTGGTCATCCAAACAGTCTTGTGTGCATCCAATTGTCTGCCTATTCAGACTGTAATGTCCTAACTTGGGTGCCCAAGTTTCCTCTCCTGAAGCCATAGATTTGTGCTCTGCTGCTTGTCTTCTTCACTCCTGTCACATTTGTGGCTCCTTGTAGTCACTACAGCCACAGCTGCTGTTGTTACCACATCCCTGTCCAATTCTTCCTTGCTTGTGAGTAGCAGATCCAGGAGACCATCACCCACTTTTGGCCATCCACCATCTGTGTTACGAAGTTTTCCTCAACAAACTCCAGAGGCTTTCCAACCCTACTCCATCCCACTGTTTTGGTCTTTCACCTGAAGTCAGAGAGGTAAAATTTTCCCAGTAGCCCTGTGGACTGTTACCTGGAGACTTCTAATTGTGTAAAGACATGATTGACTTTGTCACCTTAATCAGATGATCTGTAACAAACCCATCAGTGTTACCCTTACTGGGTTGCCCTCAAGCTCCCAATCAGCCTGCCTCTGTCTCCTGTTTCTGTATATTTGTCTCCTGTTTCCATGCATTTGTGCTGCTCCTTCACATAGATTCTCATGTATTTGTTGTCCTCGGAGCCCAGCCAAGTCAGTGCATTCCCTCGTGCCTCAGTTTTTTCTCCAAATCAGTCCACTTAGATTTCATGTTCCTCAGCGTACCAGTCTCTGGCACCGTGTTTTTCTGTCCCAGATCCCTCAGATCTTCAGAGCAGCCTATGGCCACTGTCCTAAATGCAGCCAGTAAGGGAGACCAAGAGGAGGTCATTTTGGGCTAAGACAGGAAGTTTTAATTTAGGCTAGGAAGTGAATGAGTACTGCATTTCCTGCAAGGCCAGAGTTAAGCACGCAGCCCAAAGCCCAGGAAGGTCTGCAGGCTGGAACCACATGTCCACATGAAATGCACTCCACTCAGGAGCCACCAAAGGCAGATTTTCATTTTACAGAAAACTACATGAATGAAAAGGTTTTCCTCCACAGAAGCAGTTGTTACCAGTATTTTGCACAGAGCCACCTCTATGCCACTTCACATGCAAACAAGCTCCTGACACATGAAGCTTTTACAATCATATTAATTAATAGTTGATCTATTAATTCATAAACAAAGTAAACGAGTTCTCAGGAAAATCCTTCTTAACTTCCTTGAGAGTATTCCAGTAGCTTGACCAGGCCATTCATAATAGAGATATTTACTGTATTTTACTATTTCCTAACAAATAATTTTCTGATTAATAATTCTGCTTTAAAACTTGCTTTGGTCTTTCCTTTTCTTCCTCCAGCTCCTGAAGCATATGTCTTCCTTTTTTTCTTCCTCATTTGGCAAAGGCCTCCCAGCTACATCAAGCAGTTTCAAGTCAGCCAAGGAGATAGACAGAGCTCTGCTGAAGGAGCAGAGCAGTCTCTCTTTGTAAAATATGCTGCCATTTATCAGCAGACAGAGGTTTTTCTTGCAACAAGGAATCTGAGCTAGTGCATACCAAAAGAGTGGCACTGGAGACTTTGTGGTTGGCTGTTGTTTCAGGCACATTCGGCGTTTACATAGCCTGAGGACATAAATGAGCAGGCAGGAGGGAATGGACAGACCTTGCTACAGCACAATTAGGTGACAATGAGCTATCCAAAACAATCAGGAGAGCAGCAACATCAAGTGCTTTCCCTGCGTCTCAGGAGTCCTCCCAAGACTTATTGCATCAGAGGCTCTGTCTATTGCTGGTGCCTCTAGATGGTGTCTCTGGAGAAATGCAGTTGTCAGGCGCTCTGGAACAGGATCCTTTCTGGGAAACTTCTTGCAGCCTGAAATATTGCAATTAGCTCCAGTGGAGCTGGTTTCTGAGCTCCCTGTCCTTACTTAATGCTAGGAACAGAAGAAATGGACCTGGAGACATTACAGGAGGCATATGTAAGGGGGGTAATTTACAGGAGTAATTCCAAACATCCTCCATCTACTAGACTGGGAAAAGAAGAGAAAGGTCTCAGCACCTTTCTGCTCTGGTTCTTCAAGCCAGTCTTTCTTGGCTTACTTTCTCCTTCATAAAGCTTGCCTCTGAAAAAGGGAAGCCAGGGAGCTGCTCTCCTGCTCTTCCACCTCGGCTCTCTGGATCCATTAGCTCCTTCCAAGGACCCTAATCCCACAGAGCTCTGTTTTACAGGGGAGAGATCAGAAAGAAGGTTGCAATTTCAAACCAAAAGGCATAGAAGATTGTGATCAGCCTCTGTCCCACAGAAAATGCACCGTGTTTGGATTTCAAGGCATTTGGTAGATGTAAAATTCCACTGGAGACTGTTCTGTTCAGTTAGGGAGACACAAAGGGCAAGGGTGGGTCCTGCATTCACAAGAAGAAACCCAGTGTGTTTTGTCTGCTATTTTACCTGAAGCTCAAATCTACCATTTACACCTGTTCCATTTACTTTTCTTCAACAACTCACAGGTTGTACAAGAACCACTGTAATTCTTCAGGCAACAGCACCCTTAGGACATCTCCTACATCCGTGGGAAGACATAATCTGGCATTCAAGGCATTGTGGTAGAATTGGCATCACCACAGTTTGCCTGGGGCACCATCTTCTTCCTGTGCCTTGCCAGCCTGCTTAGCTTAGCCTCCTTCTCAAAGGCAGCGAGCTAAGGCAGCGAGCTAAGGCAGCGCTTTTGCCAAAGAGGAATGCAGAAGAAAGCAGAGATTACATAGATAGAATAACATTGGCCTCTAGATTTCTTTGCTGGCCCAGACTGGAGAAATCTATGTTCAAAAGACCTGGGAAAACTGTGCCCATGGTTATGAAAATACGTGTGTCCTCAGGATTGCTCTCTTTGTCCCTCTGACCTAAAGAAATCTTTGTCCAGACAGGAGTGGAGAACATAGCTAAAATAGCACATGCAGTCCATTTTGCATACTTTCCTGTGGCACTAGGACTAAATGATTTATAACTGAAACATTGACTCTTGCAGTACAGGACAATTACAGGAAAGTTGGCAAGGCAGCAATTTACCATCTTGTAGGAATATGAAATTCCTTTCTTCCTCCTGCTTTCAAACCTGTCAAGTGGCAAACTACCTTCACTCTCTTTGGGAGGATAATCAAAAAGTTGCAGAATCAGACCTTAAGTTGTTATTTTCTGGACAAATAAGAACTGTTGTCAATGACCACCTATGGCCACCACAGGACATGCAGGGAGCTTCTACTGTGCCTTGGGTACTTGATATGCCCAGAAATCCTCTTCCACCAATTAGGTAATTTGTGCATGAATCTTTTACCGAAATCCATGAGATTCTTCCTGTGCACAAATCTAGTTGTTTATGTTAGAAAATGGGTATTATATGCTCTTTTGGCAATGACTGTCTATTTTTACTAAGTGCCTTTACAACGTTTAGCAGAAAATAGCAATGTTAGTTTTGATTTAGCACAACAAAATTTTTAAGAATATGTTTGGGTTTTTTTCTTCAAGCAGATGTTATTTGAATTTAAGCACTACTTTAATACAAATAAATAAAAGTAGGATTTTTAGGAGATTATTACGATCTTCAGCCCTGAGGTCCTGTATTACAGAGGTCATTGAATTTCAACAAGTGGTTCCTGCCATGAGTCTGTCATTTCTAGCTGAGCTACAATATTTCATTTAGAAAGACATCTGACCTGGTTTTAAATATTTCAAGTCAGAACTCCCCTTCCACTGTAGGCAAATTTTGTTCCAGCGATTGTTCATTACCCTCTCTGGGGAAAAAAGAAAAAAAAGGAAAAAAGAGCACCGCAATTCTATTTCAAACTCATTTCCCTCTTGTTCCAGCCATATAATACCATAAAAGAGTATCATCTTGTATTGCCTTTTCCTCACCAGTAGCTTTCATTCCTTTCCTGCTGTTCTGTGGTCCATGACTGAACTCCTCTTGCCTTCACATTTTCCTCCCTGGCAGCAGAGGGACACCACAGGCAGAGGGCTCTGCTTGTGTTTTGCATATTGCAGGATAAGGCAGTGAAAACAAATTTGAAGATTATCTGCAACAGTAACATATCAGAGAATATTTTGTCTTTCCTGGCCTTAAGTTGGTCATCTGAGTGGCCTGCAAAATTAATATAGAGGCCCAAACAGCAGCTTATCCCAGCTAGACTAAAACATCCCCACTGTGCAATGCCTCACCTTGCTGTGGTACCTGAGTTACTCCATTGACTGCAGCCAGTGCCTGCAGGACTCACAGAGACTACACACAAAAGGTTTATATCCCTACAAGCTGGACTTCACTTCTAATGAAGATACTTTCTAGAAGGAAAATGCTACTAACTGCCAACAGAAAATGTCTTTGTATACCCTAAATTTATTGTCTGGAGTATAAAGCCACTGTACAGTAAACTCCTATTTGCATTCCATAGTTGAAATCTTGGCCATAAGGACTCTAATGGATAGACATTTCCATTTTTTAATAAAGAAAGCACTGAGAGACAGCCATTTAGGAACTCTGGTTTTAAGAGAAATGCGAAGATTGTGACATTGGGGATACAGTCTCTTGAACTGGCACCAACATTAATTCAATAGAATACGTGATATTCTAGCATAGCTTTGACCAGAACTCATAAAAGTTTCTGTAAAATCCTTCTGGATTTGCTTCTCTTAACAACATAGAGCGCCCTTGTTTTGTTTTACTTTCTAAAAGATTTATTATGCTTGTTTTTCATCAGAGAGATATATGAAGTTTAACTTTCCCTAGTTTTGTTGGCTGACAATCTCACCTCTTTTATCTTGGCTTCCTGGAGAAAAGCAGCTCACCTCATCATGCTGTAGCATTTGTAACCATAGATTAACTTCAGCTGAATGTGACAGGAGATGGAGACATCAACAACATTTATGTCCTCCAATTTAATGACTGTTAGAGAAGTCCAGTTTAGCAGCCATGGGAAGGAAGGTCCATAGGGAAGGGCAGTGTGGGTGGCAGAGAGCAGTGAATCCATGGGGAAAGGTGCATGGAGAACAGGCTGCCCAAGTCCCACTGCTCACCCCACTTCTTGTTCAATGCTATTAATGCTGTGGTCACACACAGATTACTCTGTGAACCCCTTCTCCCACCTACAAATATCAAGTCCTTTTCCTTTTCCAGCCAAGATCACATTTTATGCCTTGCAGTTACAGTCACTGGAAGGATTAGGGGAAAATGCACATATTGTTGACTGCCTTTAGATTTTCTTATAATTTTTTCTTAACTCAATTTCATTACAAAAAAAAGGAAATAAACATGTTCAGACCCACCATCCTCCCACAGATGTACCAATGGTCTCCTATGCAGAGTTTGGGGATTTCTGTGCAGGAGTTTATCCTGGAGTTTGTAGGATTTGTAAGAATTTTTTGTTTTGTTTTGTTTTGGTTTTTTTTAACAAAAGGTTAAATAGAATCTCCCAATTTACTCCAAACTGGCAGTGTAGACAGGGAAGTGATACTTCAGCTGTTGTAACACACACTTCAGCAGGACCAGTTCGTACATCATAAAGCACCACTTGCCTTATCTGTGCTGGAACAAGTCGCTCTAAATGCATGAACTATTCTAACAAAAATAGTGCAGACTTATCTCAGAATGCGCAGGGGGAAGTCTCACACGTCCTGATGGAAGGGCACAAGGGCTGAAACTTTGACAATGATTTAATCTCAGCTGCATATTTCACAAGGTTATAGTTAAGAGCAAATAAGCAAAACCAGAGGATTTTAACAGTTCCATGAAAAGTGGCTTCCCAATTTGTTCAACTTCTGATCTTCACTTAATGGGTAGTCCTGCTTTTTTTTTTTTTAGAACTCCAGTGGCAATGTAGTCTGCTGTGAAAGATAAGACCTATACTAGCAATGCAAACGAGCAGTGAAGAAATAGCTTTGACTACAATTTTTAAGTCTTCTTCATATATTACAAACAAGCACCATACCAAAACCAAAACGAAACAAAAAAAAAAGAAAACTAAGGGAAAAAATAAAGAAGAAAAATCCCACAACATCTAGGATGCAGTGATTTTTATATCATCCAAAGAACAGGGGGAAAAGCTTGATTACACTTTAAAAAGCCTTGGTAGCATTGAAAATACAGCAAAATCTTACTTGGGAGTTAACAAGGCTCAGTGGCTTCCTTCAAATTTCCAGATCTCTGTGCCCACTGTTTACACTGACAGATCTACCACTGCCTAGGAAGAATGAAGGTTAACAGTGAAGCTGGAAATCCAGTGGCCCAGGTGGAGTTTCCATCTATGGGGCTGTTCTTGGGCAGACAATGATCCTCTCTGTCCCTTTTCTAGCACCTTTGCAAATTGGAGGTATTGCTGGTTGAATGGGTGAGGGGTTTGCACTTTAATTAACTTGTAAGGTCTTAGAAAATGTTTTCAGTCTGTGACCTATAGACTTCTGCTACCTTTACTAATAAAAGGTTAAGGAGAATGGGTTTGCAGATGCTATGGAGCAATCTCTGCATATGGAAATGCTAAAGGGGGCTATACTTTTCACTGGAAATTTGTAGGGGTCCAAAAATCAAAAAAGACGCGGAAGAAAGTGGCTCAGATCTCATCTGTTCAGATGAAAGAAACTGCTGAAGACTGAAGTGTAGATATGTATTAATATATCATGATATTGTAACTAAAGAGCATTATACAGCAGCACAATGTTATGAAATAGTTCCATCTATTGAGTCTCACAGGGCTGTAGCAATAAAAACTTAAGAAATGAAGCCAGACTGGGCTGTTTACTTTTAGCTTCTGGTTTCTAAAAATCGTTTTATTTACAATAGGTGGTTGTTAATGTTTTTAGCAATGATATCCTTGGAATTATTAATCAGAGTTAGAAAACAGCTCCACACACAGGTTTGGCTTAAGAGTAATAGCTGTGTATTGTAAAGGAAGCCCTGAAGTCATGCAGGGCATCTTAATATGATACATGTATTAGAAAATATTGCATAGATGCAATGTGGCCCCCAAGTGTAAAACTCACACGTATTCTCTCCTCCTCCCTCCCTCTCTTTTTCTCTCTTTCACTTGTAGTCTCTCTCTACATTTGCTAAAACTGAAAACAAATCTGTTTGTCACTAGACTGTATGAAAGCCAAAACCCTCCACATGCAAAATTGTGAGATCTAGCACAAGAGAAGGAGTACATTTTGGGGGAGGGAGACAGGATTTTTTTTTTTCATATCAGCAAAAAATATTGGAGGTAGATATCTGTGCAGTTGCTGAGCTTTTGTGTTCTGGGGCTAGGAGACTTGAATATTATTAAGGGATCAGTCACAAAGTGCATCAATCTGGCATGTACTAGAGCCAGATATCTATTTGCCAAAAACTGGGAAAAAAAAATCTCAGCAGGCTCACAGTTGAAGAATGGTGGACATTGCTTTGATTCAAGAAAGCCCTGGCACAGATATCTTCCTGGATATGGATAACATAATGGACTTTGGGGAGCATATTAAGTCACCCCCCCGTGACTTGCTAGCAGCTCTGGATGTGAATTATACAACTCTGGATTGATATGTTAAGGACTTAACAATTTCTGTCTGCAGCATTTCCAACCTCTGAGTGAAATATTGGGTTATATTTTTTCCTTTTGGTTTGATGGCAAATTGTGCTATGCTGGGTAATACTTTTTTAAAAGCCTGCAAATAAAAGAAAGTGTAAATTAAGTGGGGTGGGGAGAGTGACTGTGAATGTGTGTGTGATGCACTGCATTTAATATTTCTCTAGAACAAAGTCGCACTTGAAGGCTGGCTTCTTTATTTATACTGTTTGTTTATGAGGTCCACAAATGCTTGTTTTCAGCATGAAATAATTTTTGCAGTGGCTTCAAATGAAAATATGTTTTCACTAAAACCAGAAAATCAACTGGGAGCTCACCAGTGCACTGAGGCCCATTCAGACTCACAGCAACCCAGGACCCAAGGGCTCATTAGAGATTCACCAGGAGCAAACTGCTTGATTGGCTCTGCTCTGGCTGTGTCTGGGGTGGGTTTCCTGGAATTCAGCTGAAAAGTACAGGTGTATGTAACAATAGGTTGGATTTTTGGTACCTGACATCAGCTAGGGATTGATACTGACTGACAGGTGTTGGCAGTTAGGGCAGGTGGAGACTTTTGAGAGGTTTCCTGCTCCTATTTGGTTTTAGGATCAGAATTTTTTCTTGGTAACAGGACTTGGATTTGATTACTTGAGTTTGATCACGTGTTCATACACATTACATTAAAGCTTTATTTCCTTATAAAACCAAGGTGCTTTTATTCCTAAGTGTGATATGCACAAGGCAATGGAAGGCCATGTCACTTTCTAGAGTATAATTTGGGTGAAAAATTCAACAACAGATACAAAAAATATTAATAAAGAATGAATGTGGGCTCCCCAATCTGTGTATAATGGAGACTAATTCTTTATATTGCTCTGTGGGTACTTTGCCTTCTATCCCTGATTTCATGGACCATTATTTTTTATTTCATCCCACACAGACCATCTCTGAGCCATAATTGCATGACATTTGAAAAATACACTATTTGCTTATGTGAGAAAGTAGCATTAGTAAAATAATGATATATTTTAAACCTAAACACTTTGACCTGTTTTCTTCTAACAAGAAAACTGGCTGCCTGTAGGAGCACTGGGAAGTGACAGCTTGGAGTTGGAATGACATGACTGGACATCTCCCAGACAGAACATCCATTCATGCCCCACAGACCACTGGGTTTCAGAAGCTGTGATTTTATTGCAATAGCAAAAAAAGGTCACTTTGCAGATGACTTTTTAAAAGAGATGACCAAGATCCTGCATATGTGAGGATATTGAAGTTATGAGAGGAATTTATGCTGGAAAAAAAGATGGATCCAAGAACGGCAGTGAAAGAAGTAGGACTGGAATTGTGGGTACAGAGAGCACAGGAGAAGAAGTCTTGGCATTTTACATTTCAAGCTGTTTAACTGCCAGACAGATGTAATTTGCCTGGAATAATTCCCCATAAGCATTAGGGAAAAAAACAGTATGGTGTATAAGATGACAATTAAGAGACTTATTTTTTATGATTGCACAGGCATCAGTAAAGGGCTCAGAGTTATATCATGAGGAATTGTAACTGTAACACACAACTTATAAACTCTGTGACTGTACTCACAAAAACACTGGACAAACAAGTTCAATTGCTCACCCCTGGCTGCTGGCATTGGCTGAAAAAATCAGAGAATATTTATTTTTTAAGTAGTCTCCTTTTCCATCACTCCACTTGGTCTCACTTGTAAAACACCTGGTCCATGGGGGTGCAAACATCAGGAGGGATAAAATGGTCTTTCAAGAGAATTCTATAAGGTTTTCAGGTCTGATACTCATAATTTACATGAAGAAAAAAAGAACTATAATGGATGCTTATAAATTCTGTCAGGAATGAGGAAATCTGTTAGCAGCTGCAAGTAACTACCCAGCATTTTAAAAAGCAGCAGTTTTCTATCTTGTTCTGTCACAGGGTCATTGAAAGTCAGAATCTAAAAGATCTTATCCAAGTAGATTTTTGCCATCATCCTGGAGCCCATGGGCCAAGAGGGATGGTTAGTGAGATGGATAATCCTGCCCTCCACACATTATGCAGCCAGGGAGAAGGGCAAGCATTCCGGTGGGAGAGACACTGCCAGGCAGCCTTTGTGGAGGTGGTTTTCTGGCAATAAGAATGAATTGGAGAATGAAGTGCAGCACCTGTGATAATGAGTCTTTTAAATCATTATATCTAAACATTCTTCTCAGCCTTCTAAAAACGTTTCAGTTTAAGTCAAACAACACCATTCAGCACAATATGTCTGAGGAAGAAAGCCACAAATTGTTCTTGCATTTGTCTTTTTTTCCCCTTTCTTTTCAGTTTTTTAAAAAATTTATTTAAGAACACATTATGAAAGGCCCAATCATTACAGTAAAAGAACAAGTCCTGCAAACCTTCACACATGTGATTTTAATAGGTGTAGATATGTGAACAAGGATTAGTAACACTCAGCCCTTGCTTAGCATTAGTGTGTGGGCTCAAGCTATGTTCTTGCTGTGAATTGGCAATGAGACACAAAGCCTTTCGCCTCTGGGGCTGTGGTTCAAATGCAGCCTGGGTCATTGGTGGCTCTACACAAAATGAGGGGGCTGTTTCTATCCAATTTCACCCTCTCCCTGTTAAAAGACAGTAGAGAATTCAAGGTCAGAGTGATCTCAGAGTCTCTCATCTTATTATGAATTGTTATTTTTCACTTACTATGCTATACTACAGAGCCTGGAGGCTTCTGCCAAGCATGGGGCATGTCACACTGGTACTGTGAGAACAGGTGCAGCTCCACTTATTTACAAACACACTCGGTGGAAGAGGAAGATGAGCATAAAGAAATGAAGCTTCATGTCCAAAGGACAGTGGCAATGCCCAGAGCAGAGCACAGCACACCTTTCCCTGAAACCTGACTGTTCCACTTCCTTCTGCACCTGCAGCTGTGGGCAAAACAGTGGCAGGAAACAGTGTCCTTGGACTTTTGCTTCCCAGCAGGTAACCTGCAAGGCTGTCAACCCTGCAGAGTTTATGGTATTTTTTTAGTAAGGTGGGGATAATATAAAACAAAGTGTGTGACAGATGAAATGCATTAGCCCCAACAATATTAATGGATGATAATGTATACGGTAGATCATTTTATCACACCATTTACATGTAAGTTTGTTTGGTGTATTATTTTTGACACAGTGGAAGATTCATAGATCAAGAGAATTGGTGTAACCCAATTTCATATGTTTTGTTGGATCTTGGAACAAAAGTGGATGCATTTTGAGTATACATTAAGCAAGTGCTGCATTAAGAACTTCCTTGCGACACCTGGCACCTACTTTTATGGCTTATTTTGTCAGATTGTTTCTTCTATTCAAAGATTAATTTTCCCACTTGCTGAATTTGTTAAATCTTTGAACATTTCAGCCAACGAAGAGGTTTTCAGATCTGAGTTTTCTCAGGATTAAACACTTCTGTAACAGAAAAAACGCTACTCAGTCAATACAGACAGACTTGTTTGAAACCTAGCATTTGTTAAACAAAAAAGGTTAAGCTGTTTATAAAGAAAAGCCCGGAATCAAACATGCCCTGGCTTTCAAACATGCCATCTGTACCTAAACAGGCATTGGCTCAAGCACTTATAAAAATGCTGTTTTATGCTCATTTAAAATTTAAAACAAATATTGGCTTATCATGTATATGGTTTAAAATCAAGGTATGTGCTGGTTCCTAATGCAGGAGAAAGGTGTGACACCCCTTCCTAAGGAGGAGACATCATCTTTGCAACACTTTTTTGGGGGTCAGTCCAATTGCTGTATCAGGTCAGTGCTGTGCAGACCACTGAGGGGGAATCTCCACTCAAGTACATCCCCGTGCCCATTGCAGGGTTTCTCCCAACACTTGTGCATCCTCTCACCAGACCTGTCAGTTCACACCATTTGTATCAGTCACTCCCCTTGGCAATGATAACACAGAGAAAACTTCCCTGGGACTTTCTATGAGCTTAAATTAGAGATGAGGTGCTGGCATCCTCAAAGCATTCCACAGGTTGTACCCAGTGGCACAGCTGAAAACTGGCACAGCTGTAGGATGTACCAGGTGCCAGGTCCACAGTCCTACCTGTGAGGCACACAATCATCTGGTTTTAACCCAAATTTTGTACTGTGTGCCTGGCATCAACATCTGCAAGGTCATTCTTCATCAACCAGACTTGATGACATCCCAAACCTCAACTCAAACACTTACAGGCATTTGATAATTTCTGTAAAGTCCTTTCCCAGCATATTGGCATTTTTGCCATTTTTAACCTGGAAACAGGATTCTACTGAACTGTACCTGTCAGGGTTGTGTTTCTCTGAGACTTCAAGGCCTGTATGGAAAATCCCAAAGCCTCAAATACATATTTGGGTGGATTTTGCTGTTTCTGGGGAGTGCTGCAGAGGGCTCTGGGGTGTGAGAATGGAGGCTGAGCAAGGCTGCTAGTGGAGCTGGTCCCTGGTGTGGCAGTGGAAAGACTGGCTGCCCTCCTGGCTTGGCTCTGCCTCAGGAGCACTAAAGAGCCTGCACACAATTAGGAAAAAGCCTCCAAACTTCTTCAAGTTCACTCATTTAAAAAAGCAACTAAACTCTAAAAATAAAATAAAGCCCAGACAAATGAACAAAAAGACAAGACAAATGCTTAAAGAAAATGAAAAGAATAAAGGGTTTTAAGCTATATCCTTGTTACCTTTGTTTCTCCTCAAGGAAGTAATAATTTTTGATCATTAAGATCCCTCTTCCATAATAAGGTAAAACATCAGATTATAAAGAACATTTTTTAATGAGAATTCAGGGACATTTCTGAGCTGGTTGAGAAGTATGAAAGTATTTAACCTCAGTTCAATGGACTGCCCTTTATTAACATTTTTCTTCTAGTGCCACTCACATAACTGCCCTTTCACAAGCCCCGTCTCAACCATTTGGTACTTATAACTTGGTTTTAGCCAGAGGGTGCATTGCAGAATACAAATCAATCATTGACTTTATTTCTTGTGACTAAAGGATTTCATAGACAGTATCTTTATGGACAGAGCTACCACTAAGAAAACAGTGCTTAATGATTAAAATGTGTCCATTTTTTCTCTCCATTCAGCAGTAGAACTATCAGAAGTGTTTGGAAGCCTGTTCAGTGAGTGATGTGGCACTGACAGTGCAGCACACCTCAGCTCAGCTGAGCACATGCATATGTAAACAACTCTGCTATCAAACACTGTGCCTTGTCAAAGATTAAATGTGTCTTTAGGGAATGGGAACAGTGCCATGCTAACACCTTGGCAATACAGGCCAAGTGGCAGGACACTTGGCTTCCCATCAGTTTGTCATATGCCTCCCTTGGAAACATTCTTCTAAAAACATGAGAGCATCCCTGTCATGGGTTTCTGTCCACTGGCTGCTCTGGGTGAGCTGCCAGTGCTTCACACATTGCCAATGTTAGCAGTGCTTTTGTCAGGTGGACACTTGCCCACTAGGAAATGGATTGAAGCCACCCATGTACTTTAAATGTGCCATTGTCTGAGCTCCAAGTGCTAAAGAGAGTTAATGGCATCAAGTCTGATCTGGAGTCTTATAGGAGCTGTATCCCTGCTACCCACTGATACCTCTGAGGGTTCTGTCCTACCTCTCAGTATATAATGTTTGTACTACACCTCCTTAATGCAAGAGAAATATATTTGTATTTGTACATTGCACAAAGGAAGCAGAGCCAAGCTAGAACAGAGGGTAGCAACACTGTGTTTTAACTTAGAAATTAAGGTCAAGTTGATGAAAAAAACCCGATGAGGTTTTGCTATTCGTGTAGAACAGGCAAGTTTTATCCCAGAGACTCTCATTCAGTTAAAGTGCATTTTGCTCTATCTGCTATTGGGGGGTGTAGAATGGATACCAGCTCCACCACTAATATTTTGGAGAGCTGACACTTCCAGAATGTTTTGCAAATTTTAGCTCAACAATTTTGACAGAGCACAAATTCTCAGGCACGGTGATGAGAAGTTCTGCAACCCAGTGGACATGCACTAAACTCTGTCCCCCAGCCATGGGGCACAGAAGAACTTTTTGAAATAAAAGGCTTTTCTTACAGGTCTCTTCCCTTGCCAGTCTCCTGATGCCAACATTCATTAACATCCCAGTGCAGACGCACTGTACCTGCTACATTTGGATGCACGGCCAGTGCTCACCCTGCTTGGGCACACCAGAAACACTCAACAGCAGCCAAGAAAAACAAGAAGAAAGAATGTCCATTAGGAGATACTTTGTAAGAGTTACAGATTCCCAGAACAGCACCAAGTTTGAGGTTGAATCCTTGGGTTTCTATCTCTTGTCTTATTTTACAGACATCAACTCAGACAGGTTTGCAACACTTGACAGGCAGAAGTCAGTAGATTCCTGACCTCCTTGATGTCAGTGGATTTTGCTGCTAGCATTCATGGAGCCAATATTTCATTCCCTTTTAGTACTGGATTAACTGAGGTACATAAGGCAACACACTTGTGAATAAAGGCAGTGCATTAGCTTCTGTTTTTCTAGGCATTTGGTGACACATCTCATGGTCTCAAAGCATTATAGCAGGAATATGAGATTTAGGCCTTTCAGACATGAAGGAATGCTGTGGCAACAAATGCAGCAAAAAGCACAGCTTATGAGAAATGCAAAGCAGGTTAACAGTAACCGTCTTTATCAGAAGACACTTGTGGAAGCAGGTGTGAATATCAGCTCTCAGAGTTGGAGGTAGTCTTGCAGTCTTGAATATGTACAATACTCAACAAGAATAAATTTTAGCGTGGCATTAAAAAGGGTGCTTTTTTGTTGTTGTTGTCCATTTATTTTGTTGTTTTCAGTTACTAATCTGAACTGCATAATAATTTTTTAGTAGTCATGTTGTTTGTTGGACAGTTCTGTCTAAACCTTAGGGTAATGTACAATGAATTAAGACACACACACACATATACACCTACAAACTATTCAAAAATCCACAATGAAAATTTTAAGTGAATACATCAAGGAAGAAACTAGCCTCACATCCACCATTCAATCTTCCACTGCTGTGTTTTAAATGAGAAAAAAAGAAAGCCACAAACTTTGGTTCTTGGAACCAGCAGAATGGTTAACACTTTTTTTTGTCCACTTAAGGAGTCTCTTGTTTTAGCAGTGAAAAGAAAGGATGGTTTGCTTCTGCCATTCATGTATGACACTATTTTACAGCTCACAGCTAGCTGCATGCAGACTTTAGTAGATGCACAAGAAGGTGCTCATTACCTGAATGCAAAAGTTTAAGCAATCACAACTTAGCAGAATCTCTTGGCCCAGGTCTCATTAGCCTGGGAGTTCCAATTCCCCTGGAAGCACCTTGTTGAAGCAGACAGCTTGCCTCTTCCAGCACATCAGCTCTGCCTTTGTACAAAGGATGTTACAGGAGAGCGATTAGATGGAGGAGGATTTTTCTGCTAAGCAAAGAGCTGGCAGAGGAGGATGTTATAGTAGAATATAAAATCATGAATGGCACATGGAAGGCAAATAAGAAATGGCTGTTTCTTTTGCTGCTCCTAGTTCTTGCATGAGGCAAGCAAGTGGTATGTTCACAAAAAACAGCAAATGTTTTGTTGTACTCCTTCACAGAGACTGGAGCAAGTTGTGAAACTTCTTGCCACAGAAGTTTGTGTGCCAGAAGTTTGCACAGATGAAAAAAAGGAGACTAGATAAAGTAATGGAATTAAAAGCATTACAAAAATTAATGTACTAGTAAATCTTGATAAGCCATTCAGTCTTGGGAAGACCTGAGCTACTGGAAGCTGAGTGAATAAACTTGGGACGTATAAATGCCAGGATACATTTGCCCTGTTCTTGTGCCCTTCTCTGGGCACCTGGTATAGCAAGAACTCAGACCTTTGGCCTGATCGTGCCAGACTGGTCTCGTGTTTGCACCTCTGCCTGGTTTCTGCTTATCTGCAGCCTGCTGGTAGACTTCTGTACAGCCTCCCCCAAAATGTGTTTTAAGAGCTTAAAGTATCATGAACTTTTACCTAGCAATTTGTGCAGATTTCTTGAACTTTAGAGGAAGCTATAAGTAATGACATTTGCTGAGGAACACAGTAAGATACAGAGTCAAGCAAGCCTAAGTCTCCTAAGTGTGTGTGTGTGTGTGCATGCATGAGAAGGAGAGAGGAAGAGAAAATATGTGCATGTGAAAGTAACTTTGTGTATAAACCAGATATTTTCCATGACATATGCTGATGAATTGAATTCTGTTAATTTATAAACTACATTCAGAGCTGGTAGAATTTCTGTAGTGTTTCACAGGCCAGATCCTGTGAAAGGACTGGGAAAAATCTGTTCCAATTTACTGCACGCTCTGCAGTGATTTTCTGACCAACTGTGTGTGAATTATTATATTTCGATCTGTATATAGAGCACTGAGCACTCTGGCCCCAGCCCAGACAAGCAGTTAAAGGAAATGTCCTGCTGAATTCACAAAGACTGTTTGCATTCTTAAAGTTAAGCATGTGCTTAAGGGCTTTGCTAGATCATAACCAAAGATCTCAGAAGCAGTTGGCAAGACTGATACCACAGAGAATAGAAGAAGAGGAAAACAGCAAGAAAGATGTCAATAGATATATTGACATGAATTTGGAATGGTGCTTAGCATTTGAGCGCATTAAGGAAAAAGAGATCTAAAAAGCTCAAGAAAAGTATTTGAGAGAATGTGTTGACTTCTAAAAAAACCACTTCTTTCTAACAGTCATACATCAATCACTGACTTTCAAAGGAGAGAAACATTGCAACGTGTGTTGCACCATTCTCATTGTATTATTTTGCTATGTGTAACACTGCAGCAATTTTCAGCATACAAATTCTTTATCTCGTTTTGGTTCAAAAGCATCCACAGATCACATCACTGCTGAATGGGCATCTCTAGAGATTGTCCTTTCAGAGCAGGGGCAGCTATAGCAGGTTGCCTGAGGGGTTGGCTCTTTCCAGGGATGAGGATGCCACAGTCTCTCTTGACACCTTGTTCCAGAGTCTGACCACCTTCACCAAGACTTTGGTATCTTCTTCCAGTGGTACAAAACTCCTGCCTGTATTCTCATAAATGTTTAGGCCTTCTTCCTATACTCATGCTCTCTTCTACAAAAATAGGTAGGTCCCAAGATTTCAAAGGGATTAGTCATAGGATTGTAAAATAGACATAAGTATGAGTGCTTCCAGCACTTTAGCTGGCAAGTCAAAGTGAGAGTTGGTCAAAGTTGTCGTAAAAATGGAAAAACCCCTCAAACTACATGCTGCAGAACTCACAATTTTGTGACACAGATATCACAATATGTGTGCACAATTTTTCTCCTTGAAATTTAGACGAGTATTATTTCTTAATCCTGGGTCAGGTTTGAAAAATTTTCAGTTTTAGCTGTGGTAGTGGAGGACTTTTAAGGATTCACTCACATTCTGCCTCCCCACATCCCCCTCCCCTTTAAATTTAAGAGCATTTTCTCACTGATTCCGATTTCCATAACAGCCATAATTTCACTCTTTCTTTTCAAAAGTTCAAAGCTCCAGTGCTGGTAAAGTGTATATGGATAAGATTGAACCCTTGGAAAACAGCAAAACACATGAAGGCAAAGGTGCATGATAAAGCGATTTATCTGTGCCTTTGCAGTTATTACACAGATAACATTTTGATATGTGTATTATGTTTAGTAACTCAGTATCTATGTGTGTAATAGACAATTTTTTAGTTAGAAGTTTATCTTCCAAAACTGTAACGTGTTTTTCAATGAGTCAGCTGGTTACAGTGACTCCTGCAATTTGTGAGGTAAATGCATTTATGTATTATGACATGAAATGTGCTTCATTCATTTCTGCGCCACTGTTTATTTATGATAATACTTCACAGAAGATGAGTGAATATTCTATAAAACCTTTCAAGAGGTCAATGTAGCCTTAACTATAGTGTCTTCACTCTGCACTGACTAGTAAATCTTGGTTGAGGGACAAGGTGGCTGGGGTTTGTATGCTCACCATGACCTGCATGGATTAACAGAGAGCAAAGGTTCCAGTGAGTGTGTTTGTGCAAACATATATCTACAGGAACCTTCAGGCATCCTGACAGCTCATCTGCTTCCCTCAAGGATTTGAAAAGATGGGGAGGAGGATTAAAAGAGTGGCTAACAGATAGAAAAATATTACAGTTATGTTAACTTCTAATTTTATGGCCTTGCTAGTGAAAAAGAAATTGTTTAGTTATTGTTTAGTTAGCATGAAGATGCTGTGGGGTATTTGCATTTTTCCCTAAAATAGGGCATTTGGAAAGTGGTTGAAAAGAATCATTATTTTGGTTCTGTGCGGATTTAAAGACAGAAAAAAATTGATCTGCCCTCAAGTCCACAGCTACCTAAGGAAGGGAAACAAAATATTGTCTGTACTGTACATAAGTGGCAACAATATGATCTTAAAGTAAAATTACTAGCACCGCTTGAAAACTTCTTTCTTTCTCTCCTGGTGCTAAATTTTCAAAACATTTCAAGCACACAAAATCTATTTCATCTTTTCAGAGCAGTCCAGATGCTACCAGAGTTGCCATGCCCATCCATCCCAGCAGCCATGCTGCTTCCAGTGTTTTGCTGGGATCACACAGCAAGGTGGAGGAGCATGGATTTTCAGTGAATGACTGACTTAGGGGGTTTTCCTGGCACCAGCTCTCCTTCCTTTGCACCACATCCCTTGAATCAGGCTCAGTGCTTTTTTAAAACAGCCCACCACAGGGTAGAAGACTCAACTGGCAAAAATGTGAATAGTGTTCCAGTGGTTGAGTGAGCTGAACTGCCTGACTGAAGAGTGAGAAGGGAGGGGGAAGAAAGAAGAGAGAAGAGAGCCACTATGTTAGAGCCACTTTCTCTTGAAGTCTTATCCTAAGAAAAAACTCTAGGTAAGTATACCTGCAGGCAATGAAACTCAGGTCTGTTTTTCTCAAGTGCTCAATACTTCTGCTAACTCCCATGGCGACACCTTAACAGTCAGATTCTCAAAAGGACTTAGTCTTCAGTGAGCACCCAGGGTGCTGAGGCCTTTAAAATTTCTGCTCTCTTCCTTTGCTGGGAAATGAGATTTTTGTAAAATTCTGGCTTTACTCAATAAGTAAAGCTTCTTAGTTAACTCCACTAGCTGGGGGAAAGACATGGATCTTTAATACGCTCTACTAGTATTTGCTAGAGCAGCCCAGATTGATTATAAAGTGTGTCTGTGTGAAGGAAGCTGGTGTCTGTATTTCCCTCCAAAGCCAATGCAGAGTGTAGGGCATGAAATGATGGGTCAGTATCCGGGTCATGGCCAGGACACACAACACTTCCCTGAAAATAATTTCTTCCTCTCTCTAGCCCCAGGCTGGGTAACACTCCTTAAAACCATATTCTGAATTTTGGTGAAATTGTACAGTGCTTGAACCCAAGAAGATGTAAAAGACACTTTCTCCAAGGACTCCAGGAAATTATGCAATCTACAAACCATTTACTACCTGTGTGTTTTACCCTTGGATTTTGCCAAGGTGCTTAACTGTGCTTTATGGACTTCCCATTAAACTTATCTCATTGTAAAACAGTGTTTCTTTAGGGAGGGGAAAACGTTTCAACCTTAAACGATTTAAATCAAAATCGCTGAGGATTTTTACACACCGGGAAGTGCACCAGTTAGTTCTAAAGAAACTGTTGATGTGAAAGCCCCGGCACACCCCACTCTCACTGCGGCAGCATTGGCTGAGGAAGGCTTCACCACTCCCACCTCCATTCACAACAGAATGGCAGGCAGGGAAATGTGCCAGGGCCTCAGCTACTCAAGTGTAAAATCTGGCATATTATCACAAAGGCTGAGAAAGGTAATGGAATATAGATTGGGGCACCTAGATGTAGGATGCAGACTCTGTCCCTTTGGTGCTTTGACAGCCTCTGACAAAACCTCGACAGGGAGACTTTCCAGTGTGATTTAGCTGAGGAAAGAGCATCCTTACAGGCAGCCGTCCTTCATGGGCGAGGAGCCCTCCTCTGGCGGGGTGGGGACTGAAGGGTGCCTACAGTCCCTGCACCTCCCCAACCACAGGCTCCAGACTTTGTCCTCTCTCTTTGTCCTTGTTTTTGGCAGCCAGACAGAGAGAGGAGAGCACGTGGGTGAATAGGCAGAGACACAACATGTTGAGGCTTGGCCTCCTGCCTCTCAGAGGCGGCGGTGGTGCCACCTCTTCGGGCTCTCTGCCTCCACACACTCAATGTCCTCCTTTTCCTTGCTCATTAACACCCCCTGACTTGGTAATGAGCATCAAACTGTAATTTAGAGCATCCAGGAGAGTGGGAGGAGGAGTGGAACAGGGCAGAGAAAGTGCTGCTCAGCTCACCTCTTTGGCCCCACAGGCTCCTCCTGGACAGCTGACACTTCAAGTTTGGGATGGTGTTCAGAGCTTCTAAAGCAGCTCCAGGCCCGGGCAGGGAGCCTGGCTGCTGCTCCAAACTTCCCTTGGGGCTGAAGAGCAGAGTCTGCCCCTATCACCTCCAGGGCTGAGCTCCCAAGTCTGTCCATCACGGGACTGATTTCCCAGACTGTTGGGGAAGGTTGTGTGGGAAGGGTGGGCCTGCTCAGCTGTCCTTGCTATGCCGTGGCACCCAGGTCTCCCTGCTCCGGGGCTGATTCTGTAGCCAAAAGCACTACAAAATGCATACACATCCTCAATTTTGCATGAAAAAAGCCAGTGTTGTGCAACTCTCTCTCCAAAATAGGATCCAATAGCTCTGTTTACATGGCCTCAGGCTGATGCTGGCTAGGCCATAAATATCTCACAGCCTGAGCCATGGGCATGCTGGAGCCTGTTTTGGGGAGGAGGGGGATGTCTTCATTCCAGACATTGCAAACCAGAACAGCTTCCCCGCTATCTGAACTTGCTGCTCCCTACTTACTATTAATTTGTCCCTTCCTGTAGCTGATTTGTACCTAAATTCCCTTGCTATCTCTAAAGTCAATTCGTTGTGTTTTGTCCTACAGAATGGTGCTTAAAGACTGATTCCTGGCCTGGCATTAGCTAGTGAATATCCAAACGAGATCCTTAATCTTTCCTTTAAGGCTTCAAGGATTTGGATCTGAAAAATTAGCTAATTTTCTTTGTCTTTTTTTTTTTTTTTCCTACTTTGAAATCCTGGAGCATAAGGCAATGTGGTCACAGCACTTGTGAATGGATATCCCTGTCTCAGGGAAAATAAGGACAAAAGGAGACTTCTGATCTTGACTTTCTATTAAGAAAGTTTTGGCAAAGATGCACGATTAGAGCACTTAACTGGAGAAGCAGTTTTGACTCCCAGTTAAAAATATTTTTGACATATTTTTTCAATATAGTTAACCAAGGCTAACATGTGTCAAGAAAGTGGAATGAAAGGTAAGCGTAAAATGGGAATGAAGGCAGCTTGGAGAGAATGACAGGGAAGGAGACTGAGGGGACACGTAAGCCCAGAGTCTGTCCAGGTTGTGACCACACCAATGCCTGGATCAGGGGACAGGACACAATTAAAAATCTTCCAGTGGATCCTTTATGAGAAGGTGTGAGAGAGAGACAATAGCATTTCCTGACCGCGCTGATTCCTCTGATCCTGTGTGGTCTTAAGCTCATTTATATGGAACACTGCAAGCTACATAACCTGAATTAATGCTGTGAGACAGAAATGAAGCCACTAATGGACAAAAGGAAGCATGAGTCTAATGGTTCAAACACAGAGCTGGGGAGTCAGGAGACCAGAGCAGTTTTACCTGATTTAGCTACTGACTCATCTTGAGAGACTGTGAGGAATTCACTAGTATCAAAACTCTTGCTGATTTTGGTTTGGTGTCTATGTTTTCTGAGGTTATGGTCATTTTGAGCACTTAAACCTGAGTTCCTGAATGCCTCAGCTGCCTCATCTGGAGGCTATGAGCATACACTCCTTCATGCTAGTGCAGCCCTATGAACCTCTCAGGGGAAAGGGCATAATATTATAATTTAAATAATTTACTTTAAACCTTGGCTCAAGGGACAGCACGGCTATTAAGTAATGGCCTTTGTAATCTAGAAAGCCTTTCCTGTCCTTCACTGAGATGGATCCTGTACTTAACACTTCACCTGGCAAAGCAGAGAACAATTTTCCTCCACTTACCTTAACTAGGCAAGTCTTTTACTCACCACACCACAGGCGGGCTGGACGCTTTGATCGAGATGGCCCCACATGGGCTGTACAAAGGATGACTCAGGAAAAGTTTTGCTAATCCTAAGAGTCTCCATCAGGCAGCTCTGCAGTATCCAGGCATTGCCACTGGTAGCCAGCTTGGGGCTCCCGTCTGCCCATCGGCTTCTGTTGCAACAAGCACCAGGTCACACATAGTCATATGTTAAAGGCTCAATTACAAACGAACTGTCAGCTTCTGCAAACTTGTTTGTGGGTAATTCTGTTGAGGATCATTCAGCTTCCAAGGGTAAATTGGGTGGAATTGAATCTCTAACTTCAAAAAAGGCTGTGTTTAGGGACAGGTTTGGTGCCTGTCAGAGCACCACTAAGAGTACTTGGCTTGCTTCAAAATTGTGGCAATATAAGGCATACAGCTTATGTAGTGGTTCATGGGGGAAAAAAGAAAAGGAAAACAAAACAAACCAGCCAACCAACCAAACAAAAAAACCCTGAAGTCTGTCTTTGTGGATAAACAATTTGCTTTCAGAGGTAAGGTGAAACAAGGTTCTGACCCAAAGATACCTATTGAAAAATTTCTTGTGAGGCAGGTTTGTGAGGTATGTGTAGTTGAAAGCAACCAAGATGAGTGCAGCCATGAACTCTGTCCTCCCTGCATTTTCCAGTGGTGGGCATAGTCTGGAACGTGCTGGGAGGGAATTTATCCACACCAAGGATGAGTGCAGCCCCAGCTTATGCCTTTCTCCACAGCACTGGGTCCTGATTCCTGTAAGAGAGGTCACTTGATGAAGTATATCCTGTCTCAGGCATGATCTGGCATGGCACTGCCTGTATGTTTTCTCAAGTAAAACTCTCACTGACATCAGTAGAAGTTTGACTTCAGAGAAAGCTGAATTTCTGCCTATTTAATCTGATTCAAGCCTTCCTACATGAAACACAAGGGACTGACACAGCCTCTCCACCTTGGGAATCATATCTCCCCACACCACAGCTGAACATGCCCCAAGGTCTGCTGTGGAAAAGCTGAGCACGTCTGAGCCATTTTCAAGATGTTGGTGGAGTTTCACAGCCTCAAGCAGTCATTATTGCACTGGGTCATACCCCTGAGGTAAATTATTAATAATAATAATATGTTATTTTTGTTAAACCTGACATCTCCTTTCATCTCAGCCCCATGCTTATCAGGAGCTCTGCAACAACAAAAAAGGAAAGTTTTATTTCCACATTTCCATCCCTTCGTCTCATCACGCCACGTCTGCTTTGGGGAGTGAAGAGTAATCTGTGGAAAGCTTTCATGCTCTCAAACCTACCAAAACATGCAATATTAATTGGGATTATTAATTGTATTTACTGCACTAGCAAGTCTAACCTTGTTAGAGGCCAGTGTGAAGATGTGGGATCATTTCTGTCATTTGGAACATCCTGCATGCTACCTCCTCTCAGAAATCAAAAGGAAAATTACCTCACTTTTATTAATCATCCTTTTCCTTACAAGATTTTGCCTTTTGTTTAGCTGCACTTCACAAGGAGAAGGTGTGTTTTCTGTGCTGCTTTGAGATCTTGGCAGTTAATGGAACTCTTTGATTTTTAAATAAGAGTTATTCCTCTGAGTGTACAGTATAAACCTAACAGGCAAGGGACTGTGCCTTTAAGTTCATCAGTTTTCCCAGTGCTGTACTGGAAGGATTGGACTGAAACTTTAAACATTTCTAGCCATACCTAGCATATGTATAATTTATAAGCCACACACCGTTTTCTGTCAAATAGGCGATTGATCTGACTGGGATCTCGTTAATTATCCTCCACATACATTATACGTTAACAGATCTTCAGTATACTGTGTATCAATATTAATAAGATTATAAAACACTATTGATAATTAGGAAGAGAAAGAGACCAGGCCTTTGATTCACTCTGTTACTAACGCCCCTGCATCTCTAGATTAAAAAGAGACCACTTTTCGTTTAATAATATCAGATCAGTACATCCATCTTCTAAAAGGCTTTATTAAGAGAAAGCTAAGATTTGCATCCCTATGCAAGGGGCTATTTGAAATTGATTATGGAAGCATCATTGATGTGTGAGAAATTTGTTTCTCTGTCTTGTCTAAAGGGGGACCTAATAGGTGGGAGGGATTTAAGGTGGAGCACTGCACTCTTGGATCTTTGATCAGGAAATTTCAATTTTTCTTTGTCAGGCTATATTTGGTAACCCAGATTGTCTTCTTTCAGAGGAAATTAAATGGGATGTCATATTTCTTCCTTTAAAAAATAACAACATCTATGCTATCACACTCCAAAAGAGAATGGTGAAATTAAATAATGATATTTATAATTAAATTATGTGGGTCAGATTTTTTTTTTTTCATGACTTTTTACAGTTTTCATTTTTTTTTAAATTTGGCTTTGACTTGCCCTTTTTGTTTCCATTAAGATTGTTTGCAACAAGCAAAACAGAACAATGAATTGCTAAGGAGAGCTCTGAAACTTCATATCCAAATTGAATCAGGTAAACTTTGCTTTCTTAGAAATTTCATACTAAAAGTGAGGGAAAATCATTGAAGGATGACAGGAATCATTGCATAAACTAAAGTTGCCACATGACTGGTCCTCCACTAGAATTCTGTATTGCACCATAGTGGCTTGGGAACCAATGCTCTGGCCAAGCCCAGGTGGTTTTTCTAACACCTTAGAAAAATGATTTGGAATTCAAGCAGGAGACCTGATTTTACCTTGCTGCTAATGTCCACTAATTACTAAAGAACTTATGTCACTAATCACCCAGTCATTGTCTTCATGCAACGCCAGAGCAGCTCTTCCCCAGCTCAGCTCACAGAGCTGAGGCAGAGTTCTCAGGCTCCCTCCCTGCTCTGGGGCAATTCTGCAAGGCATCCTTCCCACCGCTGACTCCCTTGGGCTGGCCACAGTTAGGAGACCTCATTCCAGCCACCCCAGATATTTTAAGCATCATATCCTGCAACCCTACAGAGATGAGATTTCTAAAATACCATGTTCAGGACCCCACAGCTTCTGCAAGGGGGTGCAAGTGTTGCTGTGCAGAACAACAAGCTCTAGTGGAAAATAGTGTGAGCAGCAGAGGGAAGCTGAGAAAAACCGCCCTCACTTGGCCAGGGGCTTAGCTCAGGGAAATTTCACACATGTATTTCCCTGCAAAGTAACCCAGTAGATTCTGATTTCTCATGGCAATTCTGCTAAAAGCCTAAATAAAACCATCGATTTATGGCTTCCAGGAAATCTGCCCTATATATAAACTTTCCATTCCCTAGAGATCTGTGATTTTCAAACATACTGGGACAGAGGGTGGTTTGCAGGACTGTGGAAGTGGCTCTGAGATGAGGGAGGTCCCAGGCTGCTGTGTCCACTGCAAAATCTTAGGAAAGTCCCTTTATCTGCCTGGGACATCCATCATACTTGTGAGGGACCACAGGAACTGCCTGGGTGGGTACAACCATGGGTACAGGACAAACACCCACACTTCCTTCCTAAAAAGCCAGTGGGACTCCTCTGACACCCACATCAGCTGGAGCAAGGCCACCAAACAAGGTCATAACATTTAAATTGCTCATTTTGCCTCATCTCATTCCATGTGAAACTGGGAAAGGGGCAATCAGCTGAGACAGAGGTGGCAGAGCACAAAGAGAGATGATGACCTGCTGGAGAAAGGCTAAGCTGAGAACAGGTACATAAACCCAGATCAAAATTTATGTACAGGGTACATCAGGAGCATAAAGGGCTTTCTGTGTTACTACAAGTGTAGGCAACACAACATCCAAGAATTGTTCTTTTTTAACCTCTTGGATGGTTGTGCCTTTCTTCTTTCTTGAGGGAGCCTTGAAGGAAACTGTAGAAAGGACAGCGAGAGACAACAATGTGAAATGAAGCCTAAAGGCTTAGAAAGACATAGAATAAACCAGTGGAAGTGCCACAAAATAGCACAAAGCTTCCTAATTTTACTTCCTGATTGAGAAGTCTAATGGCTGGCAGATTTTAATGAAATTCCTGCAAGTCAAGTGGACATGAGGGCAGGAGGACTGGTCTGTGTCAGCCTCTGGCTAAAATCTTGCTGCCCTTTCTCTCTTCCTGGATGCACCGTGGTGCAACTTCCTGAGATGAAGTTCATTTCTGGTGGCAGGCTGTCCCCTGTTGCATGGGGCATGAGCCTGGGACCCTGGAGAGCTATCTGAGCCATGTCACATCCATTCACACCAGGTTATTCATACAGTTCAGGCCATAAATAACTTGCTGTGTGTTCCTGGAGATGCACCATACAGTGCTGTGTATGCCATGTATGTTGTGTGTGAGCACAACAGCACCTGCATGCACAAGGATGTTTACAAAAGGAAGCAGGGAAGTGCCTAAGGTATAGGATTCTCATGAAGGAGGGAGTTCATTCCCCTAGGCCCAGAAACACTTTCTCTTATGTCATTTCACAAGAAACACATGGGAAAACAAAACTACTTTCATTGAAAATGTAGAGAAGTAAAGATATTTACAGCACTGGGAGCTAGCTAGAAAGCCCTGAAGATCCAGTTCATATTCCATTGGGAATATCCTAAGTTAATGCATTCATGTGAATGCATTTCCCAAAAGAAATACAGGAAAAGGAGACAGTACATAGAAAGTCGGGGTTATCACCTGTCTTTGGCATTATTTCTTTAATGCCAGGCTTGTCCTCTTGGCTGCTGTGCAGTGCGGTGGCTCAGCAAGCCTGGCAGACTTCAGTCAGACTCTGAGGTCTGATGCTGCTCCACAGATGTCTTCAAGTGGCTGGAACCAGGAAATAGAGGCCAGGAACAATCCCTCAGCTGACTGGTGCAATGTGTGGGACAAACATATACTGAGATCATGGTGAAATGCTTGTCTACCACCTTCATCTCCTGATATAATCAGGGCCATAGATGGGGCTGTCAGCACAAGAGGCAAAGAGCTTTGATGGCCAGTCTTATCCATCAGGCAAAATGGGTGTTGAAGCTGTACTACCCCAAGTCATGGGTCCTGCCAGCTTTGGGCTCAAATGTGTTATAGAAGAGCATGGAAGACTTTTTTTCATCTATGGCCTTGCTGTCTAGAGCTGTACAAAATCTTTCTGCCTCTACAGCTCTCAGGCTGGGTCTATTAATTAAGAATCAAAAGAGGGAGGTGAGGAGAAAATATGCATGATTCCTGGTATCATCACAGCACACGCTGAAAATGAGATCCTTGGAGGCAGTGGCAGCAGTCAGTATTTAGGCAAATTAGGGCAGTGGTTTAATGCATCAGTGCCTTCCTGATGAATCACAGAATTGTTTGAGTTGGAAAGGACCTTAAAGACTGTCTGGTTCCAACCCCTTGCCATGGGCATGGACACCTTCCACTGCACCAGGCTGCTCAAAGACTCATCCCACCTGGCCTTGAGCACTCCCAGGGATGGGGCACCCACAACTTCTCAGACAGACAATTCTGCTAGTGGCTCACCACCCTCACAGTCAAGAATTTCTTCCTGAAATCTAATCTAAACTTACCCTTTCTCAGTTTGAAGACATTGCCCCTTGTCCTATCACTACATACACCTGTAAAAAAGTCCTTCTCCAGCACTCTTGTAGCCACTTTAGGTACTGAAAGGTGCTCTAAGGTCTCCCTGAAGCCTTCTCTTCTCCAGGCTGAACAGCTCTAACTCTTTCAGCCTGTCTTCAAGCAGAGGTGCTCCAGTCCTCTGATATCTTTGTAGCCTCTTCTAAGCTCACTCCATCAAGTCCACATTCTTTATTTTCTGGGGCCCCAGAGGCAGATGGAGCAATCCAGGTGGAGTCTCATGGGTGCAGAGTAGAGGGGAAGAATCACCTCCCTTGGCCTGCAAGCTTGTGTTTATTAAATAGAGTTTCTTTTGATACAGCCCAGGGTATGGTTTATGGTGTGGAACCCTTATGGTGGAAACGGTGAGAATGATCCATTATCACAGAGATGGTGCTCCAGGTGTCTGCATAGCCCAGAGCAATTATTACATGGCTCCTTGACATGGTACCTCCAGACAGCTCCATTGTGCCAGGATTTGCATGTTATTAACCTGCTTAGTGTTAGTACATCAGAAGAATTAGAAAATAAAAGGAAAATAATATCCCCATTTGAGCTTGAGCATGGTAGACTATTTTTCAAGCCTGGCAACATTTTAGTTTCTATCAAAGAAGAACATTTGCTTTTGTGTTAAGTGGGGAAACCCTGCAGATGAATGTGCAGCGTGAATAAAAATAGCAAAACCTTGGTGGTTCTGCACTTAAGAAAAACAATACTTGGGCTACTTGAAACAATAAGGGTTGGCTCCCAGCTTGAAATTTTGTCTGACAAATTTCAGAGAGAAGGGTTTTTTTCTCCCCTCCTCTAGCCCTGAGACATACTGCAAAAAAATGCATGCACACGAGCCGTTGTCACAGGGAATGTACCAGCCTTCCATTAACATTGCTCTCTATAGGATGGTGGTTGGCAGGAGTGCTCATTTTAAAATCCAAAGGCTCATGTCTAGTGCTCCAGCCCTTATTCCCCAGAGTTTTTTCAAGCCACTTGAGCCACTTGTCTGGAGCCTGCTTGCTTTGATCTCCTTCTGCATCGAACGTGTCTGGAGAGAGCTCTGCAAGGGGAAAGCATGAATCGAATTGTGTGCTCCCATCTCAAATCTTGCCCATTGCAAAGCCATACCAGGAAATTGAGGAAATGCTCCAGGTTTAAGCTTTCTACCCTTAGCCAGAAATTAAAACCCCTTCATTAATCCAATCTTAAATCTCAACTAGCTGCTGCTTAAAGTGGTAATAAATATTTCATACCGATTGTGTTGCGTTCCTTGCTGTGTTTATTAAATGGAGTTTCTCATAATTCCAGTTATTCATTTTAATAGGTCAGGACTTGGCTGTGATTTAAACAGACCACTGAGGAAACAGCCGTGGTTAAACATTGTAACAATATGGATTATTAATTTAATTGGCCAGCTATTACTTGTTTTGACTCTGTGCTAACACATTTAGCTCAGTCTCTTGTGGCCTATAAACCACAAAGGTCGTGACTTCAACATTCAGAAGAATGGGAAAAAGAGAATCAGGGCTGAGATTATGAGGAAAAATAGAGAAACAGTGTGGGGAAGACAGAGTGGGGAAGGCTAAGGGCTTGCTGGAGGCAGTGCAGGGCAAAAGGGGATTTATTTAGTAGCTCAGCAATAGAACATCCTCTAAACCACCAGCCAAACTAGCAGTTTCTTTCAGTCTCTATCCCTCTGAGGTGATTTCAGACAGTGATTTTTACCTGTGGGTATAACAATGGTATCCCCACATGTTTAATAATACCTCTATTTTCTTTCTAAATTTTTATAATCTAGTTTAAATTATGCCATACAAAGACTTCACATGTGGATAATCAGCAATAATATTTATAAGTGTGTTAAAAAGCCCAATCAGGCTTTATCCCCACCCTGGATAGTTTCACTGCACCTTTATTGAAAACCATCTCATGATGCTAGTTAGATACAGTGGGGTGAAAAAGCACATTCCAAAGGGCATGCTAGCAAAAAGTGGCAGCAAGCTAAAATGTGGGGTTTATCTTCTGTGTTCAACAAAGGCAGTGCAACCATGGACTGCTCCACTTGAAAGGGGTCAAATCTTTCCATTGATTTTTTTTATGCACCACTCATTGACTCCAAATAGGATTCTGTGCTTTGAATAGCATCAGGATATGACCCCGTATTTGTCTTGGCAACTGTGTACAAAATGTGGCGGTGGGCAATGTTTCCTTACTGGTGCCTGTGCCAGGTATGTTCAACATTTAACTCATACAGGTGCTAAGACTACCATGAAGGAAACTATATGAATACAAAAGGTAGACAGGTGTATTAGGTAGAGAAGCATTCAGGTATGAGTCTCCATTTTCAGTGTTTATCATGTGCCTTGGAATCTGTAGCTGTTCCTGTAACAAACTGCACAGCTCAGTAAGTTGGAAGAACACAGCCCAAAACCTTTGTCTGCAAAGGCAGGCTCCAAATCATGAATCTAACATGGGAAATGTAGCATGCATGAGCACAGCATACATAATCAGCAGTAACAGCTGCCCAGACAAGTTGGTGGGATTCCAAGGCTGTAAGACTTCTTCCATCCTTGCTCTCTTATCCTCCTTTGCATAGCTCAACCCAATTTTCCAAGACACAGGGACACTGGGAAGAAAAACACAGGCTTGAAATCTTATTGATTGTGTAGAAAAGAGCCAGATGGAGAAAAATTCCTTCATTGCTCCTTTCTGGTTTTTTCACCTCTCCTCCTTTTCTGTCTCTCTTGCCCTCTCCCTGACCTAACTTTGGCCCTGCTAGAAACCTTTCTTCACTATGCCAGCCATCGCTCACACCCCTATTGCACAGCTTAGCTCCCCTGCAGGCAGACTCCAGCCCCACAGGAGTTCCCATCTTCCATCCTATATTTCCTTGTTCACCTCCTGCCTTAGGCTTCAAATCCACTTGCTTTCTATCATTGCATCCCACATCATGCACACTGAGTCTTGGCTCCCTTCCAACAGTTTTTATCCTACCTCTGAGCACCTTCTACTCCTTCTATACTCAAGAACCATTTCCAGACTCTCACTTTGTCTGTCTGGTGACACCAGCATCAACATCCTGTAACATTACTGTCCCCCTTCAAGAGATATAATTTTTTGTATGCACAGAGTACAGACCAAAGGCTGGGCCACACTAAATTCAGTCTCTTCAGAAATCCTTTAAAAGCATCTAAGAAATCCTTGCTCCATGTTGTCAAGCTGTGCACCTCCCAGATTCCCATCCTGCAGTAGTAGTCTGGCTCCACCACTCCTCCTGGCTCTGTGTGGCAGTCAAGAAACCCCAGGCAGTGGAGAACAGCTGCCCATCCAGGGGCCATCCTCAAGCTGCTGCAGGTGCCGTGTGCTGGGCCCTGTATTTCTAAGTGTTGCTGACAAACAGGGCTTTCTTCTGTGGTGCCTAGCACCAGCAGCCCCTAAGGACAAGATACACTTCCCTTCTTCTCCCCCACCCCCAGCCCTTGCACACAATACAGTATTTGTCATGAACTTGTTTTCCAGTACATGAAGAGCACAAAAAACGCGTGCTCTTTTATGATAAGGTAAGCAGAGTGACCCTGTAACATTCCACATCTGAACTCAGAACGGCATCTGCCTCACAGCTGTCCTTGTAGCGAGCATTTCAAAAACACAGACAGCAAAATCCAGCAACAATATCTCATCACCAATGTAGCTGCTTACAGCACAGTCCTGTCTTCCAAATACCCGTGTTTGAGAGGTGACCTACAGCTGTGAAATTTGGATGCAGATTCCAACACCACCCCTTAATTTCAAGGATGTTCCAATATGAGTTTCACAGAGAGTTGCAGGCCAAGTGCAAAATTTGTGGCTGGAGCTAGGTTCAGACTCTGTACACCCTGAGTCACAAAGATTTCCAAGAGTTTTGGCTTCATTGCAGTATTCATGTTCCCTCATACTTGAGTGCATTGACATATCCTCTAGGAGTCATGGACTAGGAACTCACAGCAAAAGGCTCTGCACAAGCAGAATAAAAATAAAGGGAAGGGTTTTAAGTTCAGAGTCAAGAGATAGATACAGAGAAATGTGGAAGTGCAGGGAAAGAGTTGCACTGCCAACAGGACAGTCGAAGTGCAGTTAAGTTTTCAGTGGTCATCCAGACAAAGGAGAACTGAGGGAGATTTTGAAAAGTGAGCAAGTCAGAAACATTGCAAATGTGTGTAGAGTGCTTCTGAAGAAATATGGATGAAAAGTTAGCCAGCATGAAAGGACAGCTATGGACATGGACATCTCAGACCAAATGGAACAAGAGCTGCCTTTGAGGAAATGAACAATGGGAAATGGATGGAGGGGGAAGAAACCTTGAAGAGCACTGAAGGCAGAAGCAAACTGTTGCTACTTGCTACAATAGATAAGGTAGTGGAGGAATGCAAAAGGAAGATTGATGGGATCCAAGTGATGAAAAATGGGCACGATTCAGAATGAGAGGAGATACAGAGTTAGAGAAAGGGATTTTGCAATCAGATGAGAAGAGCTTCAACGAGCAAATTGGTTGGTAGAAGAGTATCTTGAAGAAGTTGTGCAGAAGGTGCCAACCAGGATAACTTGGATGCAGGATTTTAAAAGAGAGCAGTCCAGATCAAATTATTTATTTGACCCTATAAAGAGATATCCTAAAGAAGTGGTGAGATTTTTACTTGAATAAAGTGAAAAAAATCACAATGGAAAGACAAATCAGGAAATCAAGGATGGTAGCTGAAACTGGGCGGGTCTTTCTACAAGTTATAGTTCAGTTTGCATGTGTAGTCCTTCACATAGTTCTGTTCTACCTTGTTTTTTGGATCTGGGGTTCTCTGGCAGGCAGTGGAGGAATAACATCATGAACTCCTCCTTGTCTTCAGATATCATATGAGAGATTTTGTAAATAATTATGTGGCTGCAGAAAACCAGGAGAATATTAAATGTATCTTTTTGTTACCTCTAAGATTTTTCTCTCCACAAAATGTTGACAAAAATCAGCATTTCTAACATCACAGATTTTTTAAAAGAGGAGGAACTGTTAGGTCATCTGGGGAAGGTCCTGTTGAAAGATATCAAAATGTCTTGGTTGCTTATATGCAACTCCTTCTTGGCAGTCTTTAGGGGATTAAAATGAATACTTTGAGTACAGGAGCATGAGTTAACTTCAGTCAACATCAGTAGCCAAAGAACTGATTACACTGCTTGTGTCTCTGTTGTGGCACAGATGGAGACCATTCAGTAAATTCCTTCATGGTGAGAATCATCCACCTTTGTTTTGGAAGAGAGGTGAGGACACAGAAAATATAAGAGAGTGTAGCAAAGAGCAGGTGCTGGCACTCTGCTTGTGCTAGCGAGAGTGATGTAATACTTGAATAAAAATAATTAGGTTGTTGGACACAAGCCTTCGTATAAAAAACAACATAGAAAACACATGCTTTCACATGTTTCCAATGCAAAAACCACCTGTCCACAGTTGGTTTAATGAATGTTCACATTACTGTGAAGTTTAAATGAGCATGCAGTGGGTGTAGCCAGCACACAGCGGGTTGGTGTGAGCGCTGCTGTAGGTGAGCAGCAAGTCCTGAACTCCGCACGATCTGAATGTCGTGTGTTGGGCCAGGGGAACACGTGGAGGAAATGCCTCATTTTGTACTTCTTCAGGAGAAGGAATGAACCTATTGTCTGTTCTTCTGGGCAGCAAGGACCAGACTCCAAGCCCAATAAAACTAGTGGGAACCAGATTCCAGGATCCTGTTGACATTCTGCACATTCTGTGGTTTCTCTTTTGTCAGGATGCACACTGCTTTGGTGAGGAAAGAGGGGAAGGGAAGGAAAGAAATGTTCAGAATTCTCTCCAAAGTCATTTGTGGGAGCATTTATTGGTTTTGCTCTCTGTGCATAAACTTGCTTGCGTGGTCTTGAGCTGGCTGGGTCATTGGTTTCTGCCTAAGAGTTTACTGAAGTGAGAGTAATTTTTTGTTTCCCATGATAACCTGTATTTTGAAAATGGTATTCAAAAACATTGGCTTTTTGTCTTTAAGGAAAACAATTGCTCATTTGAAAATATGACATTAAGAAAATATTTTGCAATGTAAGGACAGCTGAAAATACATTTTGCAAACAGTACAGAACTTGACCATATCTCTTGGCAGATACATGTTAACTCCACCTTAAAGAAGAGATCTAGTCACTTAAAACTTGCTAGCAGTGTATATGGTGAATAACACCAGGGCTTTTTATATTTATAAACACTATAAAATTAGTTTAAAAATAGATTTAGAACATACTCTGGAACACAGGAAAGAGCTGGTGTACAGTGCTTTGGAGGTTTGTTTCAAAAATACATAGCAGCAATGGATCATTACTTGGTTTTCTTTCTCACCTGCCTCTGACTCGTCCCACAATACATTTCTGAAACTGTCCTGACCCATTTCCACAACATATTTGTAGCACCCACACAAACATAATCTGTATTTTTGTAAGATAAACATGTGAATATTAACTTATCATGCCTAAACAATTCAAGTGGAACCCTAAGTGCCTTACTAAAATAAAAATATTTGTAACTTCCAATAATTAGCCTTCATCATATGCATAAAGATGTTTTCATCCTTTTTTCTACCAGCTCCTAGATTTAAACCTGGACTCTCCGAAAAAGGTTTAAAAATCCGAAGTCTTCCTCTTTTGCATCCATTAATCAGATCGAAATACCAGTATTTTCTAAATATCCAACAATGTTTACTGTTCCCAAGTGTTTTTTTTTAGTCCCCAGCCTTTCTCACAAGCTCAGGACATGTAGATTTGTAGACTTTGTTACCCCTTAATATTCATATCCGTAGAAAAGAGTGACAGGCTTGGGGAAAAACCCAGAGAATTACTCCAGGCTCTTCAACTCAGATTTCATTTTGTTTCTTGATAGTCAGCACCTGACTGTAATTCATTTTGAAAAGTTTAAACAGAACCTTCTATTTTTGGTGACTTTGGAGCAAGGGCATTAGTTTATATCTCATTAATCTTTATGTCACTTGCAAGAAACATCATACCTTTTCCTTTTGGAATAGATTCTCCAAATAGAGGTCCAATGCTGGAACCTTGTCCCCATTAAGGTTTTGCTAATGACCTTACACCACTCAGAAGAAAGATTATTAAACTGGGCCAGATGCTTGCTAGATGAAGAGAAGTTGAAAAGTGGCACTCAAACAGAAGGTTTCTCCTTTGACCCTCTAGTAGAGTTTAAGGCATCAGCTTTCAGTGGGATTGACTTAACAGAAGCAGGGTGAATTTAATGATGAGTATTTTCCAAAATCCCACCTGAGCATTTGTTGGTGTTGGGTGGAACCATCAGCCATGTGCTTTCTGGCACAGTTTGAAAGGTTATTGAGTGCTTTAGCTGTCCTGTAGATACAAGCTCTGGGCTTGACAATATTGGTAGGCATTTACACACTTGCGAATGCAAGATAGTCGGAAAGCACTCAGTCTGAGGATTAACTTCCAGCCAAAGAGTGAGAACTTGTTAATATATTCCAAGAGTATCTCAAGTCTCCTTTTTTCCCCTGTTTGGGTTCACAAAATATCATCCTCAACCTCTCAGGATTAAAGCTAACTAATAGAAAGGACAACCTTCATAGCAGAAGTTATCCCAAACAAAACCAGAAGTATCTCCTATGTAGAACCTTCCCCTGCTAAGCCCCACCTTTGGTAATCACAGAAAGAAACTTGGAGGAAAGAGTACCCAAAGCAAGGCTTGGAGATTTCATAAGAAAAGGAATGAAGAAAGAATAATGACATTAAAAAAGTATTGGAAAATAAAAAGGTACAGAGGATTGGCTATGGATATATCTGAGGAATCTATGTAATATTCTAGTACTGGAGAAGGGCAATGTTATTCTCAAATCTTCAAAACCTGACAAAACATATAAAAGACAGAACTGGGTTCACAATTGCTCCCAAGTGTAATATTATTAAGTTCTTCCAGAAGGGACTTCACTGTAATAAAAAACGGGTTTGTTTCTCCGTTTTACAAGTCTCCCTGACCTCATATGTTCAATCTGCCTTTCACACCATCATTGAGTTTTCTTATTTTTGGATAACCACACTCTCTCACTGACACAGGAATGTTAGAGTCAACCCGACACACATAGAAATGTTTTCTGTCTGTTAAGCAGTGCAGTGCTAGAATATAACCCAGGATGTAGCTGCAATGCACAGTGTCCTCCTAAAGAAAAAATACTCAAGAGATATATGTGTTAAGGACTCTGTAAAGTGAGGGAACTAGCTATTACCAGAGTTTACTTATTCAGTACATCAACAAAACTGGACATTATTCCTTCAGTTGAAAGTCAAAATTACTCATCCAAATAGTACTGGTGGGAAAGGAGGAGGTTAGGAGAAAAAAAGAGTTTTTACTAAAGCTTGATTTTTTTTGCTGAAACACTGGGGAATTTGGACCAAGTTAATACAACCCCTATTTTCAAAGGGGCCTTTAATTTAAGACATCCAGCTTTCTGGTGTCCAGCTGCAGAAAGGGGCAGGCTGGCTACTGAGTGTCAGTCTGAGTTGTTGGGATGTGCAGGTGGCGCTGGGGAATCAATGTCAGGCCTTCTAGGAAACACAACATCAGTGGAAAGCGCTGACCTCTGCTGCTCCACGCCGTATCCTTCTGCAAGGATTCCAAATGGCAGAGCTGGTGTAATTATACTGCTGCTTGTAAAGCACAGGGTTTGAATGTGCTACATCAGCACTCGCTGCTTTTATTACTGAGGGGGAAGAAAGTCTCACAAGGAAAGGAGTGAATGAAATTCTGAGTGCTGTGCTCCTCTGGTTAACTTCTGGGAATCTAATTATTTGAGGAGATATGCACTTAGGAATCATTATGTGTGGGTGAAAAAAAATTGCTAAAGAACACCTTGTCTTCCCTCCTCTATACCTTACCCTCAGAAAAAGAAGGCAGGTAAGGGTACATTTAACATTCACAGTCTTTCATACTACTAAGTGAAATCAGAACAAAATATGGTAATTAATCCATTGTGCATTCAAGGATTCAGGTTTGAGCAGCAGATGGGAAAAGTTGTGGATCATAACCCCATGCAATATTTGACGGAATATCAGTCAAATATAGTTCACACATCTTCATGTTTCTGTCAGTCCCTCTCATCTAAAGTTAATTTAAAGTGACAAGAACTACATTAGCACTTTTCAAAGGGTAATGCAAACTTTAGAATATTCACCTCAAATCAATACCCATCCAGACTCCTAAATGGTCAAACTGGCAAGTTCCTGAAGGCGATTCCATTTTGCTTTTTATGCTAAATTTTCCATCTGGTTTTGGGGTTTATACATTAACCTTTAAAACAACTGGTTCAGAAGCATGGCAGAGAAGGTGGCACCTGTTTATTCTGCATGATACTGTCATGCACACATGTACAAAAGAGTCAAGGCAAAGTGACTCTTTTGACAGACAATCACCCTAAAACTGCTCAGAATGAAAAATACTGTGAAAATTTTGAACTTCTGATCAGATACAGAAAATCTAGTTGTGCAAAGTAATAGTTTGGATCTTAGCCTGTGGGGTTTTTTTAACAACTCCTTATGCAAGTGGTGTACTTTGATGCCCTGCTTGTGAGTGGGGCACCTACTTTCATTTCACCACTGCAATAAAAGAGAGTCCAAAGCAGAGACCTCACACAGGCTCCCACAGAAATTTTCATCTGATGGCCCTGGTGCTCACAGCAAAGTTCAAATTTCCTGAAAAGTATATTATTTGATAGAAACAGTAACTTCTCCCTTTTTTTTTTCCAACCAAAACAGCCTTTGCGAGCACATGCACATCTGCAAAAGTACGCTTGCGTATTTTTGTGACTGACTTGGGTGTGGCAGTACAGCAAAGTCCAAATCCTCTGATCTAATGCTATTGCTGTGCTCATTGCTTGTGCTTCTGCTCCTTGTGTTCACATTACCAAATAAGAGATCACACCCTGCAAGGCTCCACAGAGCTCATCTCCAGGGAAGGCAAAAGCACGTCTTGGCATTCGGAGTGCACACAATCCCAGTGTCGTCCCCGTTCCCCCCCTGGCCTTGTTACAAATGATTTAAGGCAGGCTGTGAATGAGAAACATAAGGTAAACACTATTTGGCCTTTATTGCCTTCCGTCCCAAGCATAACTTGCCCTTGCCTCTGGAGAGGTGCCCAGCTCAGCCCTTCTGGAGACACAGTCACTGGCTGGGATGTGTGTGTGTCTTCTGGAGAAGGCACAAAAGAGAAAGGATCACATTGGTGAAAGGACTCTGGCTTCTGCACTTTGCTGGGTCTGAGTACATGTGGTATGGAAGGAGGCGCACAACCCACCAGCAGCTGGTGGGATGGGGAAGGGTGAGAACATCCAGTCCCTTCTCTAATTCTCCAACTTTCTTTTCCATAGAGCAAACCCTAAGATAATCCTTTCCCTGGCAAAACTGACTCCACCTCACTTCATATTCCTTGTACAGGTTGTGCTCCAAAAGGGGTGATGAGGCAGAACAGCAGGCCAGCCCAGGCTGTTCATCATCTCCATGGGGTACTTAGATATTACAAGATGGATAAATGGATCAAACTTAGATGTGTGCCTGGCTCATTTATGAGGCTGCATGAAAATACAGCAGGAAAAATAGCTAAAAGGGTCCCCAAATAAAATGGCTAAAATAGATCAGACACACTTTTCCTCATGATTTCAAACTTGAGATAACTTTACCAAGCTGTAGCAAGAACTTTGGCTACTTCAAGTAGGTGTGAGTGACAACTGGCTAAGATGCTCAGCTTGCGGGACTTAGTTTACTTGTTCCAGGTAGTATAAATCCCTACTAAAAGCCCACTGCTGCCAGCATCTTCCCAAAGACTGAACTGCAGCCTCTTGGTGCCTCAGCCTGGAAAAATCATGAAAATGCTTCACCATGGGGACTTTCTCTGTGCAGCAATTCAACCACTGGAATAAATAAAACATTTTCCTCTACTTCTTGACAAAAAGACTTGACTGGGAAAAAGGTTCTTTTCTTTCATAGCCCTGACCGATGAGTATTTTTAGGTTCACATGAGGGGATTAAGTGCCAGCTGGTTCCACCCAGTGTAACCAGGGAACCTTGTTTTTTTTGTGTGTCTAGTCATATACAAGGAGGTGACACTACACAGTTTTTTTTTCAGCATAGCCTTATGTTTATGAAAATGTCTATGTTTAAAATAAAATAAATGCTGAAATCCACAAAGGCAGAACCTGACATGTGCCCCACCCATCTCCCTGTCCTCCTGTACCTCCTTATTGTCCATAAACCCAAAGTGGGTTCTGCTAAACAGGAGAAGAAATTAACTACTGGAATCAGACCACACCTCTTCTTCATGGTTGGACTCAATGATCCTAAAGGTCTTTTCCAACCTAAATGATTCCATGATTCTGTGATTCATAGACCACTTGACTACAACACAAAGTGGCACCAGCTGCCAGGTGCCCAGGACAGAGGAGCTCCAAGGCACAGGAACCTTGAGCTCCTTTTGCCCTTGGTAAGGTTTCCAGATGAAGGACAGACATATAAACCAGGCTTACCCTCTTAGTTTTTACCCAGATGTGCTCTGGCAAAGACTGCTTGCTCCTCTGGGCTGGCCAAGGGCTGTCAGGCTTTGGAAAAACTGTCGTGTGCTGCAGTGGCTCCCCAGGAGACTGGGAGGATAGCCAGGAATAAAGGAATCTCCTGCAGGAATCCAGGAGCCAGACTATACCTGAAACCTCAGGAAAAAATCCCTGGTGATGCTGCCAAAGTTAAACATGGCAAGCAAAGGACAGACTATTCAGTGTTGGGGTTCATGGGAAGCTTCTCTTCTGCCTCCTTCTTCTGCACCCACTTTTTGTGCAGACCTCCATGATACCATTTGGTCACTGAAGCCAACACTAGCAATCAGACATTGGGAGTTATAAAAATGTCGTCATCCTTCTCATCTCTCTTCTACAGGAAAGCATTTAGCGAGAGACATGTTAGAAATGAGGAGCACATCCCAATTTGGGGGTTAAACACTGCTTTTCCTTGCATTCAGGAATTTGTGCTATTTTTCTTTTCAATTCTTGATGTCAGAACTATAGTGATCTGTAAAGCAAGAGCAAAATTATCCTTCTTTTCCCTTCTGTAGGGGAATTATTTGTATTTTCTACAAGACACTGCCTCCTTTTGAGGTATGCACTGAAAACAGTTATACAAAATGCTAGGGAAAACTGTGCTCGCATTTTTTCTGCTGTCACCTCTTTGCTAAGAAACACAAAATCAGTGAAAATCTCTGTGTTTTCCCTGCCCTACATTTTCTATGCAATTTCTGGAACTTTTAATGCCTGCTAAGAGAACCACATAGCAGGAGGAAGGCACAGCACCCTGGGAGGACTGGTATTGCCAGCAGGGCTGGCAGCAGAGCCACAGAGCCATCCGAGTAGGTCACCCCCTGGAGCGAGAGCCATGAGCTCCTCCAGCCTCCGGGGCTGCCCAGGAATGGAGCTGGCACACTCCCTCTTCTCAAGCAGACCACGGCAGCAATTAATTGCATAGTAATGCAAAGATGCAATTAGAGCCTGGCCAAGCACAACCTACCCCCTCTTGGGGCCTCCAAATTTGGAACAATTTCATTCAGCAGCTCACCCAGACACATGGGTGAGAGTTGATCTCAGAGGAGTATCTGACACCCTTGTCAGCACGACCCTGCTCCCATCCTCTTCCTCAGTGGGTGAGAGTAGTTGGGTGCTGATGTTCTGAGCAGGCACTTGGATATCTTCCCACTTTGTTTTGCCAATGTGCTTGCTCGGGGTTGTTTTCCTGACAACCCAGCAACTCTGATCTTTCCTCCAGGAGGCCTTTTAGTCAATGTAACTCCCTGAGTTTATTCTTCAACATGCTGTACTTCAATTATGCCATTTATAAAGAGTGCAAACTACTACATATAATTTGTTTGTTTGTTCTGCCTGTGCTTTCTCCTTGATTTTGTCCTCAATCAGTGAACTACCCAGAGCAGGGCAGTTGTCTGTGGTTGTTTGGAAATAAGCCAAGCACATAAAGTCTTATGATTCTGGGTCCATCCTCTCCCCTTCCCCCCACCTCACCACAAATGGACTCTATTACTAATCATAACTCACAGCCAACATCTCTTTGGTTTTAGAGAGGAAGAGATTTTCAGCCTCGGGCAAAAGACATCCAGTCTGATCATGAGAGATGCTGAAAGCTACGGGGGTTGCTGGCTCATAGTATCACTGAGGATATAGTCCTTGGGGAGCAGCTTCCCTGCTCATCTAAGTTTTCTTTCATCCAAAATTCAGGCCTGCCCTGTCCCAGTTAGCTGAGTAAAATCTTTACAAGAAAAGAATGGATTTGAGTGGTTTATTTTTGGGTGTTGAGCACAGTGGAGGGACCTGCTTTGCAGAGATGGCTGAGCAACTTGCTTTCTGAAAAAGAAATCTCCTTGCACATCCCAAGCAGAGCACCCTGAAGCGCAGGAATCTGAGCTATTAGGGCATTTCCGAAAATGGCCATAAATCTGCTCAGAATGAAAAATACTGTGAAAATTTTGAACTTTTCATCAGATATGGAATTAGGTTTCACCTTCTATGCTACAAAAACCCTTTTATTGTCATGTCTTGTAGCATTTTAAAAAGAAAGACAATAAACATTAGAAAGCAAAGTTTTACTTTGGCTGAGACAGAAGTCTGCTACCTGTACTCTGCTACCCTGACCACTGCTTCTCTTTAAAGCCAGTGGAGGAAGCTCTCCTAGCACACCCAATCCATGTGTTTGTGTACTGTTTCCACCTATATTTATATTCTCTTAATTACTTTGTATCCCATACAGATTTAAAAACTTCTCTTTTAGTAACAAAGCCTTCCAGCTCATTTTTGTCTTTCTTTTAAAAATAAACAACTTAAAAGAAGGCAAGATCAGAGGATTAAGCAAATTAATGAGAAAGATACTTAAAAGGCTTTCAAAGTATCCTTCTTGCAACACTGGTATGTAGATTCCTTAAATAAGTAATCATGAGTTCGCAACTCAAATTAGCACCACCATACACATTAGGGAGGTCTGGCTCAGGAGCTACAAAATTTGAACTCACCTCCATGAAAGAGACAAACCACGTTTGGTTTCATTTTGCTTTTTCCTTTCACTGCACTTTCCCCTCGGTGGCTGGTGATGGCATTTCAACGTGGCAGGCGTGCCCTGGGTTATTCAGAGCGGGAAGCTGTGCATCTTTATGCACGAGGTGTAGACAGCGCAGGCCGACACCGCACTCAGCTGTGGAAAGGTGGGAAGAGCTCGGTCTCCGCAGCAGCTGGCAGGTGCCTGCACACTGCTCTGCAGGCACTCAGGGATGGGGACACAGGGAGGGGAGGCTCCAGCTAGAAAGAGACAGAAAACACAGATAGACACAACTGAGGCCAAGCTTTGAAAGATGAACCATAAAGGCTACAGAGGGATGTCTTAGCCAGGAGGCACGGAAAAGTATGAAAGGAAGAAGCAATTAGGAGTATTTGTCATAAGAAGCATAAGGGAAGAGAACTTTGACAACTTAACCTGTGGCATGTAGGCAACTTGCAGCTTGCTGTCACCAAAGCTGAAGGGCAAGGGCCGCCATTTTACAAAACCCCCAACTTTTTCCAGCTCAGTCAAGGGCCTGTTTAAGTTACTGGAGAGTACAGAACTCCTGCACTCTGCAGTGCAGCACCTCCTCTCCTTCACACTTACTTTGAGAGAAAGTTGGGTGAAAATACTCCAGGTTTTTACCTCGAGAAGGAGACACTGAACACAAAGCACTCAGTGACCACTGCCTTCCACATGCCACAGCCACAGGGAAGCAGTGGGACCAAGGAGTCTTCATTGCAATCTGACCTCGGACACAGATAAATATAAATACAAATATAAATATTCTCCTCTGAACAGATGTGTGAAACTCTAAGGCTGGATGAGACGTAAGACTATGCAATATTTTTTCCCCTGATTAGCAAAGGAACCTGTGCTTCTCATCAGTGTCATCTAGACCTCCTCCACTTCCCCCTGCAGATTAACCCTGTTCTCCTTGGCAGGACAGTGGCAGAGCATGTCCCCAGTTTTGGGAATCTTGCCCATGTGTCCTTGCTGCCTTGAGAAGACACCTCAGCTCACTCACCTTTCAGCTGCATTTCCCAGGACAAGGAATAAAGTTGTGTGGGACAAGTCTGGGCCTGCGTGATGAGGCCCATTGTCCCTTTGTGTCCATTAGCAGAGTTGTGCAGGCTCCCAGCATCTCCCCTGATTTTGGCTGTGTGAATCCTGGACTCCTGAAAAATCAGTGCAAAAAGACCTAATTCCTCAGGCTGGTGTCTTAAAGAACCTTGGAGTAACATCCCTGTTTGGGCCAGTGGAAGTACCTGAGGCCACAGGAGATGGCCGCATCTCCCAAAGCCCTCAGAACAAGGAGGCCCAACAACTGGAGAAAACAATTTTAACAAAATATTTAGTAGCATTTAGAAATTTAATTATCTTAGTTAGAAGGGTTTAGTCTTGTTAAAAAAAATCCCAAAAACACTGTTGAAAAGGTGTAAAATAAGATGAATAGTGAAGTAAGTGTGTGTGTGTGTGTGGGTATGTGTGTATAAGCATGCTAGAGAATTCTTTTATCTCATTGAAAGACATTTGATACTTATTAAAAGATTATTGCTTTAAGGCATATTTTGATTTTCTGCCTAAGACTGTGGAGAGTCTTGGTACTGAGATAATAACAAAGAAACCTTAAACATGAAAAAAAATACCCACATGAAAGATAATATGTTCCTTATTAGTAGTGGTATCATTTTCGGTGGGATTGCTTCTCTCCAAATATAACAGAAGTTTAAAAGTAAAAGCTCATTTCCAGTAAAAAGAGACACCACACAGTAGTTTTGAACTTTTTTTTTGTATTCAAAACTGCTGGTGTGTGATACTTCATTAAGCAATTATCATGACTATTTACTTCAAAAATTTATTTACAGTTTCAAGATCTGTGCAAAGGAGAATACAATCATCTATGTTGTGTGTATCAAGACAGAGAAAGTTAGACAAATCTATTAGACATGCCCCAACAATGCTTTCAAAACTAGACTTTTTTCTGCTCTTAGATGAAAGCATTTTGGGGAGTCTAAAAGCAATCATGTGCAATTTTAGAATGATTGAAACCTTTCAGAAACTTGACTATGTATTTGATGTATTTTTTACATATATATATATATTTAAATGTGTGTTTTTACTTTGGTAGTTCTAGTCTCTCTTTACAGCACCTTTCTGCCCTCAGACTCTGCAGAAAGATGGAGAGTCGAGCCCAGGGTGGTGGAAGAATATTTCAGTCAATGAGAGGATACAGCTGCAAATATAATCTCCTTGTAGTTGCAAACTGTTAGTTTAGATGAGTAATTTAATTTTTATTGAAGTTAATTAAAGTCCATTTGGATTGATCTAGGTGCAGAAGATGACAACCTTCTTCACGGGAAAGAAGAAAATAATCATGGTACATAAAGCTAAATAAATAGCATGGAAGAAAAAGACCATCCCAAATTTACAGACTCTTCCTGGTTTACAATCTACTGGAGTTTAAATACCACATTAATAACCTCCTGAGCAGGGAGGCACTTGAAATACATGCCTGATTAGGGAAATGGCACATAAAATTCATTTTTCTATGAAGATGTGCAAATATTTTATTTACTCAGGAGCATTTACAAATTAAGATTTAGTCAGATATTTTCTGTGTTTTGACCTACACTTATTTTAACAATATCCATCACTAGAATAACTGTGCTGCCTGCATGAACATGAACTCATTTGTATGAACATTGAGGAGCACATTATGTGGAGCACATTTCGAAGAAGAAAAAGACATAAATAAATAAATATGTGATTTTTTTTCTCACAACAGAAAGGTTAAGGGATCACTGACTGAGGCAAGAAATGCTTTGGCATTAGAGGAAAACTGTAGATCAAGAGAATATTATTTTTAACAGCAAAATAAAATCTCTTTTACATTCAGTACTTCCTTTGTTTCATTCAGGACAGTAGGCATTAGAAAAGGGACACAGCCCCAGGAATGTAGCAACCCAAACCCCATTAAACATGCATGGGGAAGATTTCCAGCCTGCTGTGCAGGGAGTTACATGCCCAGGCTCTGTTAATAACAGTAATTGTGCATATAATTTCCTGTGCATTGCTCTGAAAATTCACCCTACAGTCTTTAGCTCCATGTCAAGTAACTCAGCAGCGATTTATTATAGTCTGAGGGTGGAAACCAGAACTTTGAAACTGCAGAATGGCAGCGGTCCCCTTTGCTCCCCTCCCTTTCCCTCACTTTTTCCAGAATTCATCAATGAAGGGAAGGTCCAAGGACCAGGTCCTCAGACAAAGCAGGAGTGCATCCCTGAGGGATGCAGCAAATCCTGTGTGGTGATGCCTCCCTGTCCCTGGTCCGTGCTCTGCTGGCCTCCTCATGGTCCTTGTTGGGGTCAGCAGATGTCTGGTTGTGTGCAGACCTCTTTGGATCTGGGTTTCACCTCTGGAAGCCTTGCAGAGGCCTGGGTGTGGATGGCCCAAGGAGAAAAGGCACAGCTGCAGTGTGGTGTAGAGTTAATACCCACAGGAGCCCAGAAAGTGGGAGAGGTGGCAGCTGCCACAGGGCAGGAACAGATAAACTCACCTAAAGTGACAGACTGAAGGTGCTTCAATAGTGGGTTTGAATTGGGCTATTAAAACATGAGTGGCTGACCCCAGAGAAGGGGCTGGTGCTGAGGTCCTCAATTTCTGGATAGGGGAATTGCTAAGAAAAGTTACCAGGACAGAAGGTACAATTGAAGCTCTGAGAGGAAAAGTTTGCAGTAGGAAACCCAGCTGACAGTGCCCTGATGCCAGACACTACCATGAGACATGCCAAGCACCCACAGCTGCCCTGAAAGCTCAGAGTTTTATGGGATCAGACCAAAGAACAAGTGAAATAAAAACCTTCTCTCCTGGAAAAGCAGTGAAATGCCAAGCTGCCTTCCTGGCAGAGAAGCAATTAAAAGTTTGGCTCTATCTGCTCGCAGAAGAGTGAAAGCAGAAAGTAAAATGGGAGCTACATCTGAGGACACTGCAGAATCAGGGCAAGCCATGAAGGTAATTTGCTGTAGACCACTGGGCTCCAGAAGATCTTACAGTGAATTATGTTGAATAAGATCACTCCCTATCTGGTCTTCTGCACTTAGATACTAATTAAAAAAGTATACAAACTTATCATCCACAGAAATATGTACATAAGCATCCAAACCAACATCCTGACTATGAAACAAGAATCCCACCTTCTCCACCGCACTCCTCACCAAACTATCCCCTCAGCCCTCAGCACCAGGAGGAAAGGACAAGAGGAAAAAGCAGAACAAAATCAAGATGTTCTTGGCACAGTGTGCCCACAAGGTTAGGCAGTGATGCACTAATGAAAAAGGTTCTCCAGGGAACAATCCCACATCAGTAGGTGGAAGAGCTAATCTAATAGTTTTCTTCCATATCTAAATTCTATAAAGGTGTAACTTGCAGCAGGGAGCATGTGATCACTCTTTGAATAAGCAGTGGGAGGGGAAAGGATATGTTTAATGGCCAGAATTAGTTTCCTTACACTGGTTTCCTGAGCCATTGTGCAGAATATGCAGCCTAAGAGTAGTGTGAGACTTTTTTTTTTGATTTTGAAATGGGTACACATCAAATACACCCATCCCCCAGACACAAGAAAATTCTCGCCACATGCTTCTGTCCTCCAGACTTACACAGCATTTTATTGTATGGAACACATCAAAAGGGTTTGGTTCCCTTGTAAAAGTTTTACAGGAAAATCATTGAAGAGCAGTGTAACTTATCCTTTTTTTTTTTTTTTAATTCAAAACTAGAACCAATATTCTGGATTCCCACACTTTGGTGTGGACTCAGAGAAAGCTGTGCTTTTCTGTACTGTAGAGCAGAAATACAGACCCTGTATAATTAGAATTGCAGTCATGGCCTGTGGGATCTAGTGATTTGGACATATTTTATTTAACCAGCTTAGTAAAAGGTAATATTCAGCAGCTGTGATCTATAGCAGAATTACAATTTTCAGGGTCAAGGAGGGATTTTGATATTAGGAGGTTGGGCAGAATTGCTGTAAAATCTCATGAGCTGTCGTTAAAAATAAATGAGAAAATAGGTTATCCAAGAGTCATTGTAAGGGAAAAATCAATAGGCAGTGTCTATTCACTTGGGCTGTCAAAATCCTTGAAATTTGAACAAAAGTTTCACGTTTAGTGTGCTGTAGGTTTTGAAATGTAAGTGGTGAATGCTCTGTGGGTACAAATTCATTGTGCTGTGCATTCAAACAAGGAGAAACCCTTCTGAAGTTCTGGAGTTCTCTATTAAGACAGTACAGCTCCTTCGTCACCAAGTCAGACATGTAAAACAGTTGCCAGCAAAACTTCAGAAGCAATTTTAGCTAACTGGTGACAAACTCTCTCTTGGAAATAGCGCATTTCTTTCTCTCACCTTGCTCCTCGGGGGTTCCCTCCCACGTGTGGCTCCCAGCGGATGCAGGGAGGGGCTCCAGCCCCGGCGGCTCTGTGGGAGCGCACGCGCCTGGTGCGGAACCGCGGCCGGCGGAGTTTGGAAGTGAGGATTATTGATAATTCGCTGCAGCACACATAATTGGTATGGAAAGGGAGTATCATCCTCATTCAGAAACAATTAACTTCCCCCTCCAACACAGCAGTTCAAAGAAGACTCAGCCTTTTAAATATGAATGAGCAGAATTTCAAAATATGCAACTATTAGCTATTGCAATGTACACATGGAGTGGGATTTTATTTTTTTTTAATATTCTTGTGGCTACCAAATTTAAGTGTGACGTGGATGCAGATCTCCAGGAGCCCAAGTCATGCATGGACTCCAATCACTTAGAAGTGGGAAGGGGAAAATGAGAGCTTCACGCTGCTCTTGGATTTTATTATTTTATTTGAGCCACAGCCTGATACAACCAAAAAGTGCAGTTAATTCCTGGTTCAAGACAAACAATTGAGACTTTACAAAACATACAAGAATTAGCAGAAAACACTCATTCCTAATGGACATCCAAAAGGAAAACCTTTCCCCAAAGCTCAACAACGCTGAGGAATTCAACAGACTCTTCTGCAGCAGCCTGATGAAGATTTGTACATTGTTAATTTGATTGCAGAAGGTGCATGTTAAATAGAAAAGAACTGAGTTTGTCACTGTCATCTGAATCCATTCAGTCAGTGCAACAAAGGTATATTTAACTAAAATATGAAACAGACTTGCTAACATCGCATTATTTTCTCAGGCTTACAAAGTTAAAAAAAAAATTAAACTGAATATAAATGACTTTGAGCATTTTTTATGACACCCACAGCCTAAGTGATCCAGATAATGTAATCTAACCATCATTAGAAACCATGAAATTACAATTCCTCTGGGATGGATATTTATCTCTCTGTTACATACAGAAAGGCGATTAATTAGTAGCTCTTTCAGTGTTTAACATTACTGTGTACGGAGGCTGATTAAAATCTAACTATAGAACAGCTATGATAGCTAACACGTAATCTGGGGAAAGTTTAGCTGGGGCACGAAGAAGCACCTTAAAAAGAAGACTTAAAAAAATGCACTCTTAGAAGTACGTAGCTTCAAAGCCAAAATACAGACTTCCTTCTAATTTCTATTACACACAGCAATCATGACAATTACTGAGATTTCAAAAACCTCAATATTCAAAACAACTAAACCCACGTCAAATATTTTTGCAAAGTGGTACAATTCACAGAATACCCTTTTTTTTTTTTGAGAAAAGTGTACAGAACACAGTCAGGAAGGGAAACACATTGTCTTGAATGTCCTATTCTGAAATTTAAATGGGAGGGTTTGCCAGGGTGTGTCTGTGTATGTCCTGCATGGACAGCACAGCGTGCACACACTGTGTGGGCTAAATTCATATTTCTGGTGTAATTTCACTGGCTCGTGTGGAATGCACCAAAGATGTGTCAATGTGTGTGTGCAGACAGTTTCCTCCAGGATCTCACGGGGGAAAAGAGGACATGGATAATTTCATTTTGGAAGGAATAAACAGAGGCAACTTTAGCAGGTTTGCTTCCCAGAGCATTCCTTTTGTGAATAAAAATACTGAAGGAATTTCACGCAAGAGTGGCTGAAAAATACCAATTCACTAGTTGTTATTTTGAAAATAATTTCTTACGTTGGTGTCACTGTATCTAGGTATGGGAACTAAGAGGTTTACTCTGGTTGAGAAGAGGGAAGAAGCTTTAAAAGCAAATGTGAACAGCTCAACAAAACTCCAAGGTAACTCCAGTTATATTTAATTTTTTGAAACTACGAGCTGAGACCACAAGTCAGTATTGGACATAGGTTGTATTTTAGTGACAACACACAGAAAGAAAGTGAAACTACCTTTAAAATGTAGTGTAAAGAAAGGACACTTTACCACCCCGACAGCCCCCCAGTTCAGGTCCCAAAGAACTGAGCCACTGATTCCTAATCCTCTCCATTGCATCAAGTATTGTGTAGATGCTGCTCTCTTCTGGCTGCCTACACAAATTTTAATATGTAAAATGTTAATAAAAAGTGAAATAAAAGGCTGTGAACAATCAAAGATGGCTTCAGAGTGCTGAGGGCAATGGAGGCACCTCTAAGGCCTTGCTGAGGAGAGGTGACCTATAACCAGTCACCTCATAGTTCTGATCCTATACCACGTGGGCCACGACCTCCTTCAAAATTTCCCTCCTCTCTTCCTGAAGACCTCATTCAGGATGACCCACGTTCATATTTGGAGGCAAGGGGAAGGCACACACTTATTTTTCAGGAGAGAATTATGATGGAGATGGGTAGCACTGTTTACTTGGGCAAACCCTGCAGGGCAAGGGGTACAGCTGTGATGCCATGAGGTGTGTGTGTTTGGCCATGTCACACCTCATGGCATCCTGAATATCAACAGCTCAGTTTTGTATTCTTACAAAAAACAAGGACAACTGAAACCTAGTGAAAAGGTTAAAAAAAAAAAAAAAAAGAAAAACATAAAAAAATTCTAAACTCTCAAGTGACCCTTGCATCAGGACAAGGATCTTCAAGCCTATACAGCACAACCAAGCTGCCAAACCAAGTGTATCAGGGGTCACACCACCCCTCCAGAGAGAGCGGAGGAGGAAAAAGATTCCTTTGAATAGACTGGAGGTAGGAAATGACTTCCCACTGCTCCACTGTGGGACACAACAGGGTAGAACATTACTGGAGTCCAAGATGACCCCAAGATGGTTGACTTCTTTCCTCCCTCTAGTTCCACACATTAGACATATCCCTGTCAGGCACCTCTGACCGCCCTCTCTGGAGATTTCCTCAAGCAGATCTTCTGGCTCAGTCCTGTGCTTTAGAGGAGGGGCCACACCCTGCTCCATCCCTCTCATGTGCCCATGTGGTAACATCACATAACCATTGTCTGCCTGAGAAAGAAGGAGCTGCTCTGAGGGCAGGTGACACGTGTGGGTATGTGTGAGTTCACACTGTCCAACAGCACCCAAGTCACCAATCCAAGATGCAGGGCAGCTCAGGCACTGTGTGAAAGCCAAAATATCTCATCCTAGAGGCAGAGGAAATAACCAACACTGATCTAACCCCACACTAGTTCATTGTCCTCCTTAAGGCTCTTAAAAGATCAAATCAATCTTTAACTCAACTGACATTTGGCTATGTCCTACATCCCTGGAGCTCTGCTGACCACACAGCCAGGACGCATGGGCAGGGCAGAAGCCTTGTGAAGGTGAGAAATGCTGTCTCTGAGACAGACCAGCTGGTTGTGGTGGCTGGGGACGTGCACTCTGTGCCACGTGTTTGTGTGGCACTGGTTTGCTCCTGCAGCGAGAGGAAGTGCAGTCCTCACAGCATCCTCGGGACTCGCAGGGATATCTGTTACAATTCATTAAGTAGTGCTCTAAGAAGTTACAATAATAACATTTCAACACAGTTTCCAGAGGGAGTCTCAGAAACTACAGGAAAAGCTGACAAGTTTCAATCCATTTATCAAAGCACTCCAAGACAGATGAAACAGCAGAGCTGCTTAGTGAGGAATGTCTCTCTTTCTGGGTGTCCAGAGCATTTCAGTAAATAAAAAGCTCTTTAAAAATAAGTCAATACAATGGAATCCCTTTTGCCTTTTGCCAGCGCTTGTATTACACTTGCACCCAAATGACCCTCCTACCTATAATACTGCAGCATTTACATACACATCAAATGGGTGCTTTTCACTTACATAATACATTTAATCCAGGGATTACAGAGCACATTATATATTAAACATTACACCACCTTGTGAGGTAGGTTAGCATTAATGAAATTGTGGTGGGTAAACTGAGGCACAGGCCAGCTTTATTACTTGCCTGTGGTCCAGAGGCAATCAGTGGAAAAGTCATTAAGATGCTGCTCAAACAGCAGAGACACATGTGCACCTACTTGAATGGGTAAAATAGACTGATCCACGTGTTCTAAAGCAACTTCAGCTGCTCATCTGGAGACACTCAGGTCCTGATTTGCTGAGGGCAGGAGAACAAAAGGCAAATAGGAAACGTCAAAAAGAACAGAAAGCAAATGTTTGCTGTTAGAAATATATTTTTTTGTATGCCAAACTGTTTACACAAAACAAGAGGCATCCAAGACTGAAGGACACTTCAGATGCTGATCTCTAATAATTTGATTTTCTGAGTAAAGATTTTTCTAGACCTGCAACAGGGGTTTTGTTAGGTTTTTGTTCAATAATGTTGGTTTATATTTAGCTTTCGTATAGCAGAGGAAAAAAAATCTTTGGTTAAGGTCTTTGAGCCAAGCATCTAGGATGAAATTTTCAAAAGCACTCAACAGTGGCTTTTGAAAATAGAATTAGGCTAGTTGCTGAGACAAGCTTTGAAAGCCACCCCCTGCCTCCTTTAGCATTTTAACTGAGAGCTGATTTCCTCAGCGATGTTCCCTGTTTTAGTCTCCCCATCTCATGGCCTTCCCCAGTATTGCTGAGGCAAGTTGGATTTAACGCCAGGAAAGGAGGCAGGAGACAGGAAAGGAGGGAGCCTGTGGTCATGACCTCCCCAGCAGGTCTGCTGCCCAGAGTGCTGTAGCTGGACACAGGGATGCTCCCTGGGTGGCTCCCACTTTCCAGCCAGCCTTTGTTCTCTTTGTGGGAGCCCTGGCTAATAGAGGTGTACACCCTTCGCCTGATGGGTAGGTGAGGCTATAATTACCTCGGTAATAAGGTCTGATTCTTCCCTGCTCTGCACCTCCTCAGCTGGCCAGGAATACTTGTCTAAAGTGGGTGCAAAATGCTACCAGATCAGAAAGATGACATTTTACATCAATGGAAATGACCAGGTGTAAGGAACAAAGGGCTACAATAACAATGCTCTCAACTCTGTTGTCCTTTAATTAAGTAGTTCCTCCAGCAATGACACTAATGAGGCCTTGTTTCCTCAGGGTTGGATTCTCTAGTATCTAAATGGGATGTGAGCTTTTCCTGGGGAGAGAGGCATTTATAATTTCTTCCTCCTAGGTAGTGTCCAATTTGGGTGGATGTCACGCTGCAGCCTCTCTTGGTGAGGACGCCAGTGAGGACATCTCTCCTCTTGGCTGCTGATTTCCCGAAACTGAAAGAAATTTTTGAGAGCTCTGCTCTCCTATTACATTTGGCTGAGTTTGGTCAAAGGCTCCAACTTGGCAGGGGATGGGAAGACAAATTCATCAAATGAGACAGAGCAAAGACATAAGCCTGTTTCTTCTAGGAAGAGAAGATTAAATATTATTTTTTATTTAAAAGCAAGTTTTCTAGTGGTGTGGTAAACTCACAGGGTATTTTTTTGCTTCCTTGGAAGGCATGCCTGGCTGCAACTCCTGCAAGCAGTATCAACAAAAGGAATATGTACAGACAAATACATGCAGGCAGGACATGCAGCTCAGGCAACAAGCAGTGTTACTTAGCTGGCTACAGAAGAGAGCTGGAAAGTTCATTAAATCCACAGAAGCAGCAGTCGTGTTCACTGGGGACAGTGCTGACCGGACAAGGTCATGGGTCTGAATGGAGAAAGCAACTGAACAAAGAAGCAGCAGTAGAAGGTTTTCTTTGGGTTTGGTCCAGGAGAGCAGTCACAACATGGCAGCCAGCAGGATGCATGCACCATAACACTGGCAATGCAGGCTTGGCAGCCTGCTCCAGACCTCTCTGGCCACAGGACAGCAGGGACAGCCCCTTTCCTGTACAGAGTTTAATGGCTCAGAACCACTTGAGGCCCTTGAAAATGTGTAAAACTTCCACTTTCCAACACTGCTTTCTGGCAGGACAGACATCCAGGGAATGCCTTCACTTTGCATGCTCCTGAACATCCCATCAATGAACAGGCACCAGCCTTGTGAGAAAACAGACACTGCCTTGCAGAGTCCACATCCTTTACTGGTTGTGCTATCACCACCACCCAGTATCTCTTCTTTTGATAAAGTCAAAACACCAAGGGAACACCCAGGCTGCACTGCCATGACTCCAGGATAAATCTGCAGCAGTTCCCCAAAACACCACAGTGCCTGGGTGGTGGAGAGATACTGGCTGTGGGTGACACAACTTCTCACACTTAGCCTACCCCACAGAATAAAGCAACATTTGTAGGTTAGATTATCTAGAGATTTTTGGCAAATTATTGTTGCCTGGGGAAAAGCAGACTATTCCCAAATCCACCCTGGGATGCCTCTCCAACTGCAGACACCATTTTACTTATACTTGTGCACAACAGTCTTGCAAGCAGGTTTTCCAGCCAGGAGAGGTAATCACGTCTGTGTGTTAGTGGGAGACAGAGAGCTGCACAGAGCGAGGGCTGGGAGCTCCCCCTCTCTGTGTCTCCCAGTTAAACTTGTCTGGTGTGAGATGGAGACAGAAGCAACAGATCCCAACAGTACCAACCTGTTACAGCCATACCTTCAGGAAAAGTCCATGGAACTACCAGTGGACCTTCCTGAGCAACGGATCAATACAGAGCTTCATATCAGCTGCGTCGTTATTCACGCCAAAGGCAGTTGTTTGGATGAAGGGATGAAGAGAGCATAAGTTCACCAGCTCTCAGTGTATAAGCTCTTCCTCCCCCACCCCGTAGATGCCTTCATTATTTATGTGTGACAAATAAAAGACAGCAGTGGAAGATGCCAAAGTGTTTCTCAATGTGCACCTCTGTTTCCTGACACACGCAGGCCGGGACTGTGCACCCAGGCCAGGCTGTGGGCACGGCGAGGAGCTGGCGTGCCACTGCTTAACATGCACAAAAAACCCACTGCCAGGCAGTAGCTGATGAAATATTCACCTGCTACATGCCTCTTTCCCCACGTGACTCCAGAAGTGACAAATTATCCCAAGGAGGTGCGAGGGAGCATCGTGGACTCGGATGGATTTGCTCTGCAGCATCCTGTGATACGTCATCACACCTCGCTCGCCATTTCTGCCATCATCCCTGCTCAGGGACCCACTGAATGCAAACTGCATTCAGATGTATTGAATAAGAAAAGATCAAAGACTGACTATTATAAAGCAAAGGGAGCCTAACACATACCCTGCCTTTGACTGTTTCTTTTTTTACCATCTTAAAATTCTCCTGAAGCTTCTCCTTCCGTAAGAGGATTATTTACAACCAACAACTGCAACTACACAGAGAAAATATACTTAGAGATAAATACGTTTTCTCCTATAAAAAGTAGCAGTTAAAAATATCTGTTTCAAAACAAAATCTTCCCATGGTTTCTTATAAGAACCAAAAAAAAGTCAAAACACATGCTGTCCCCTCCAAATGAAAAAAAAAAGCCTGAACCCACATCCTCCTTGAGTTTATCATAAGCTGTCAAGTTGCTAGAAACAGAACTGTGTAAGACATTGCCACAGCTAACAACTTTACTGGGGATCCACATGTAGCTTTTTCCCCCCTACAAAAGTCCTACCAGATTTTGAAATGTGAGTGGTGCAGTTCAAAACAAAAAAAGAAAGGGACATGGATTTTTTTTTTTATTTGGGATGTGTGCAAAAGTGGTTCATTTACGACTGTGTATTAAAAAAAAAAAAAAAGAGTGCATATAAATATTTATGATTGGAAATTTCATTATTTAAAATTATTCTATAAATTTGCTAGTAACTCAAAGATGAATGCCTGCTGTACAGTTTGCAAATTAAGTACCATTATTTTTCTCTTCTGCACTTGAATATTACTCACAGCTAAAGTCATTTAAAGGGGTTAACATCAGCCTTAATTAAATATTAAAGTGTGCCTGTACCTGCTGCTATTGTTGCCCTTAGAATAAGATATAACCTATTTTTGACAAGTTTTCATCTTTCTCTGTGGAAGACGCTACATGAAACCAAATCAGTGGCAAAGAGGAGGGTAATGAATAATCTATTTCATATTCCAGCAGTACCCAGAGCTCTGAGTGGAAAAATATTCAGTCAGATGATAGTATGAGGCTGCTGAGGTACCACATGACGCAGCTAATGTTTAAATAATAATAATAATAATAAAAAAAAGCGATAAACAAATCATTAGCCCTTAACAGTTGTTTAATGCAATTTGTTAATGAACGTAATGGTGGGGACTAATAATGAAAGAAAATAAAAACGTCTAAACAGGCGCCAAGTTGCCAGTGATGCTCAATTATTTCCTTGTCAAGTTTTTATGATTTAATGAGCTCCTCTGGGACTGACGGCTGTCAGTCAGTCGTGACTTTTTGACACCATTACAACTTCAAATACAGCAGCAGGCAGGCTGTTTTCCTCGGATTTGAAATACTGAAATGATCTGACAGGTTTAAAGAAAAGATGTGCAAAAAAAAAAAAAAGGAGAGAGAGAGAGCGAGAGAGAGAAAGAGAGAGAGACACAGTTGCTTTTTCTTTCTTTTTCTTTTCTTTTTTTTTTTTTTTCTTCTATGGGGCAGACAATCTCTGGATGCTGTTTGGTAATGAAAACCCAATCACAGAGGTCATTATCTGATGAGGTTTTCTTGGAACTGGCAGGGTTTTTTTTTCTTTATTTCTTTACTTAATGATAACCCTCGATGGGTTTGCCCCGCATGGGATGGTCAGAGCCGCACAATTTTGTTCACCATTAATTTCAGCCTTTGAAGCTCAGAGCTCTGAAGCAGCAGCAAAGAAAACCCCCCACCAAGCTGGCTCCAAAATAAGACAATCCAGCCTGCCTTAAACAGAATAGCAAATGGCCTCCCATCCCAGAGATGAGAACTGACGTCAGTCAAGCTACATTTTCTGATATTTCCCCAAAACGTATAGCATTTAAAACCCTTTAAAACTTAAGAGTCTTTAATTAAATTGCTTTTGATTTTATATCAGTGCAGAATTAGTTTATTTATTCTGCGAGCCCAGCTGTTTAGCAGGGATGGATTTCGCACACAGCACCACGCGTGCGTTTTTTAATTTGTCGTTTCTCCACAAAGGCTGGCAACATTAGAAACACTTTGCTCTTTGAGGTTTACATTTGTAAGCACTTGGATTCATTCACAGACGGTCTGTAAATGTGACCAAACTAGTCCAGGGGAAGCCTGGACCTGGGGGTGTCACACTACCTGTGGGTGGTTGGGGCCGTGCTCTCAGTTGAAGTCGCTCAATCCCCACCAAAATGTGTGGATTTGGTGAATCTCACCTGCACACTTCCCAGGCCAAATGAACAGGGGTGAGAGAGGAGTAATAATGTGTTTTGAAGATGTAATGTCCACCTGAGCACTATTTTACATGTGGGAAGTACGTGAGGATGCAAAGCAGGCACAGAAGAGTTATTAACAGGTTAGCATGAGAAACATAGCGATGGCGGGCTCATCAAAAGTGGAGATGAAGGCTTTGCGTGGCAGTCTCTCTCTCTCCCTCATTCCTATCTGAGTGGATGTATCTGATGTGACACTATGCCCTAGATTTATACTGGGATAAGGAAAACTAGCTTCCTTTCAGCTTTTTGCTGATTCCAGCAGGTGGCTAGATAGAGGGCAAAACCTAGTCATAGGTCACTGTTAAGATCAGTAGTCATGAATCAATTCCCATGATAGTTAAATTATTGAGGCAATGCAGAGAATGTCTAGGCAACAGACGGAGCTTAAGATTTCCTTCTTGACAGTTTTCTGCTTTACAAAATATGCATCTCCTAATTTGCCGAGCTGAGGATAAATATCTGTAATGCTGCCAGGCTTCCTCCTAATTTGTCTGAACTCAGCTCTGTGCCATCACTGGAAGCTAATGGCCAGAGCTCTGCTTACACAAACCAAAGGCTCAGTTTGAGTGTCTGCTGTGCCTGAAGGCTGGAAGCTGAACACCCAAATCTTTCTGTTCCTCAGAGCCACGGGGTAAATGCCACACACCTGGCAAGGATGAAACCAGAGGATGCCCCAGGAGGCAGCTGGGGGGTCCCATGACCTTGTGGCAGTGCAGGGCCATCAAGGTGAGGAGCTGAATGTGACTGTGCTGCACAGAGCAACACCTCCTGAAACCTGGGTCTGGGCTGCCCAGGAACTTTTGTTTCAGCACCATCCTGCAGCCAGTGACATGAGCTGGTAGAGAAACCCAGCACATAAACCACTTCCAAATTTTGTTGTGAGCTGCATGTAACACACAGACAGCAGAGCTGACCCTACATGCTTACATTTGTTTCAATAAGTAGCATTTTTCCTGTGGATCCTTTTATTCTACATTTATTACCCTCTTTCTATGTCTCAGCTGTGGCATTAGTACCACATCCTTTTAACTGAATTATTTGTTTCTATGTAGAGAAAACGATGACATTTGGGGCCAAAATCAGCCTCCAAGGACAGCACAGCAAATCAGTAGAGTCCACAGGAATGCCAAAATCCCAAAAATACTAAGGCACACATGAAAATTCAGGGCTCAGCCCCTGCCTAATGTGGGAGGAATTTAAAAGTCACCAGATTTTTGTTTCTTTGAACATCTTTTGGAAACATTTAATGGCTTAAGTTCAAGGGCTTAATATTCCTCTTCATTTGAATATTTGTAAGGGATTGCAAATAATGAATATAAGAGTCATTATAAAAATACAAACTTTATCACATCAGCAGTGATAGACCTTTGTTGGAATTGCAAACTTAAATATGAGCCAAATGACCTCAACCTGTCTCAATCAGAAGCACAGCCAATAGGGAAAGAGAAACAGCTCATTTACACACAGGTAGATGAAACTATGATATATTATATCAGCTAAAAGCATATATAAATTAACATTTTTACAGTTTCTGTTTAAAAAGAGGAATATCACATCAGAATTTAATACACTCAAAATACTCCAACATGCAGTCTCAACATAGTCAGGCCAGTATTAAAAATCTAGATTGTTTAATGCACTATAATCACACATTTGTTGCTGAACTATTACTTAAGATCTCTTTTCAATCAGCAACAAATAGATAAGTATCTTTAAATATCTTCATTAAGGGCCTAGTGTATACTGCTTATCAGTACATATATCAACACTGGAAGATTTAAAAGAGATGGGCTGTAGCCATAACTTCATTTTAGGTAAGTGATGTGTTTTCACGATCTTGATGAAAGTGGAATTGCTTTGAATAAGCAGAAAAGAAAGCCTAACTTTACCAAAAAATTGTTAAATTGAGTTTTGGATTTACATCAATTATTAAACACCCTCCTAAGGTTGCTCTCTTTTTAAAACTAGCTACTGTTCTTAACCAGGTTACATCTACCACGATGATGCGTGATTGGGAGTTAGTCACAGGAGACAGGTTCACTTTCTACATCATTTGGTCTTTGCTTTACTTATATTTTAAATCACAGAAGGTCAGATACTGCTTGATATTCATACACCCTGCACAGCACAAGAAAAGTGCAAAGACTCTCTTCCCTCATGAAACTCTGACAACTTACAAGCTAATTGTCTGTGGGTGAATTCAACACATATTAAATCTTTTTATACCAGAACAAGCCCTCACTCCAACAAATATTAAGATCCTGAAAACACTCAGATAAGGACAAATATGTAAGAAAAAAATAGTCCCACATGCCATCAACTATGCCATCAATAATACAAAATATTTTACACCACTTGCACCTGAGTTGAAGAGTGGAAAAGAGAGGGAGACTCTGTCAGTGCAAGAGAATGATTCATGTGACCACTTTGTCTTAATTACTCAGAACAAGCAGTTTGTTGCTGTTTAGTGAAGAACAAAGATATCAGCGTCCCCTGACAGAAAAATAAATAGCCATCATGGTGGTGAAGATGATGATGACTGCCAGCACAACAATCAAAATCCGGTTTTGGATGATCCTGGAAAAAAGCAGAAGAGACAGGAAAAAATGCAGTGAATAAAACAAAATAAATCAAAACAGCAGAATAGATATAAAAATTATAAAATGAGGTGTACAAAAAAAACTGGAGAAAAGACATATGCCCACAAATTCAGTATTCCCTCTACCATTTTGTTATCTTGATTATTTTTTGCTTCTCCCAATTTCCAGTGCTTCCAACTGTATCTTTATGTAGCTACTAAATCCAACTTTTGTATTCATGAAAGAAGTAGAATTTTCTGAATTATGCATACATTTATATACATATTAGAATAAATTAAATAAATTATGTTCCAATTTATTAACCTTCTAAGAACAAATTTTAAAAAATAGCGTTCAGTCAATGCAATCCAAGCAGGGTGGTCTATAATAGTAAATATCATTATATATTTTAAAATCATTCTCAAATCTTCAGTAGTTTTAATCTGAAAAGAAACAATTTATTAATTTTCAAGGGATTTTACTATTAAGGAACAAGATTTCAAGGAAACACATGTCAATGAGATACTCACTTGTACTAAAATACCAAGGGAAAAGTACAAAAGATAGTTTTGAAGAAAAGGATGATATAAAGAAGCAAGTGTCAAACTGTGAAGCTTATGTTGTAAAAGCATCTCTTGTCTCTGTAGCATACCTTTACTTATGGTAATAGGCAATGTTACATTTCTATGCAGTATGAAAAAAAATGAAGATTAGTGCAAATAAAAAATGCCAGAAGTAGAAAGTCCTAATATTTTCCCATTATTTGTTGGGAGAAATTCCTACTTCTAAAATCAGTCATCACATCAGATTCTTCCTAAAATTAATAGGTCAATTAAAATTACTAAATCAAGAAACAGTACAATTTGAGACATTTTACACGAGGATTTTGGATTGTAAGAATTCACTGTTTGTTATTCCATTTTCACAGAGAAGGAAGAATGTTTTCACAGGCTCTTCATAAATAGGGAGTTTTGCAAAACACATTTGTACATGAAACTTATCATCAGAATTGGGGAAAAAAATTGGAGAAAAAAATCTCAACAACCAAGTGCAATAAAAGCACCCCAAGTTATAATTTTTTTTCTCATACTTCTGCAAGACAAAACAAAACAAAGTCTGCAAGAACCAAACAATGGTAAGAAGAGGTAAAACTGTGTTTTGTGAAACATCAAATCTAGTACAACTTGAAGACAGGGAGTGTAATGTGTTAAAATGAGCATATTTCACGCAGTGAAAGAGAGAAGAAACTCCAGAGAGCAGAGGGGAGTTTTTCTTGGTAAATGTTTTTCATTTGGATGCGGGTGGATATACATATAAATTATACTGGGAAGTGTAAAGAAAAATGCAGTTTTAACCAACTCCAGCTCTCTCCTTGCTTACCCCCCACCTAAAGGAAAAGCAGTAAATGGATGGATGAAAACTGTCACATCAGACAGACACCCTCCCCTGTGACACTCTAAAAGGACTAGCTCTCTATCCTCCTGACAGGTTACAAAATGATCACATTTGCTGACACGTCTTCCGCAAAACTGCTTTAGTGTTTGTGTCCACTTTCCTAGCAGGAGATGAATGGGCTGCTTTGTCCTCATTTATCACTTAAAGCTGAACTAAGATCTGTCTCGTTTATTTTTCCCTTCCTCACTAGAAAGGCTCAACCACAGCATTAATTCTTTCGCGATGACAGCTAATTCAAACTTAACAGGCAATATTTACTCTGCCAAAAGGATGAGGAGGAGGGAGGGATGTTTCTCACTCTTTTTTTCCCTAAAAAAAAAAAAAAAGTGTAGCAGGCTAACAAAATAAAGCTAATTAAGGGCTTTTGGTTCTTGTTGGTTTGCACTTCAATTTAACACCTGAACTTACAAGCTCCTCTTTTGTGGCGGGGTGTGACATTCTCTGCCAAACACCTGATAACAAACGATTTGCCCAGGCAAATGCATGAAAACCAGAATATATATTTACTCACTCGCCCTCATCACTCCTGAAAGGACACTCAGCAAAATTGAAACTCAGCAGTGAAATAGATTAAAAGCATGAAAACTCTTAAAACATTCAGCCTTAAGTAATACACAGTGCAGCTGGCTTGACAACCATTTTATTTGTGGGATGTGGGCCCCAAGGCATCCATAATGCTAATTTACAAAGGATTAACTGTGAGTGAAACTCGCTTAATCTAACACATAGTTAGGCAAAGGCATACATAACATACTGAGTGTTTAAATCAACTCCTCCTTTCTCTGGCCCACCGAAAAAATCATTGCATTGTCTGAGAAGCAAAACTAAAGAAAAAGAAAAAAGAAGCATGAAGTCCCCCAAATCATCATTATTTTTAATATTTATTTTTAATACCCTGTCAGTACACACCTGATTGCAAGATTATTTAATCTTGTCCGTGTCTCTAAAATCCTTTTCAAGAAAACACTGAGTGAGGTAAGCCACCACCTGTATCTGCTAATTGAAGGTTCACTTACAGTGTGAATCTAGGAAATACATATCAAAGTTCAATTTCTAGGAATCTGAATTAGTCTGCACAGTGCAGCAAAAGAATATCATATTAAAAGGAACAAATTAATCATGAAATAGGATGGATGTTATCAACAGATTCCTACACTGAAGCATTATATACTTTTAATATTCAAGTCCACAGTTAAAGATTAATTTTATATCTTTAAAAAAAGAGTAACATTGAGTTTTACTGTTTTCCTTTCAAGTGAGCAAGTAAAATTAAACTAAGTGCATACTGTCCAGGGGATGGGGCTGGGAGGAGAATGACAGAGCTCTTTGGCAGCAGCCAGACAGTCCCAAGGAGGACTCGGTGGTGCCTGTTGAAATCCAAGTTTGGGAGCTGCTGCTAAGACAGAGAACACAAGTTGTGGGTGCCAGCACATCTCAGATCTCAAAGTCAACAGGCAAGGACGACCCTTTAGAGTAACGAAAAAAGGAAGAGTAAAGGGGGTTTTGAGTGATCCAAGACAGTCAAGCCAGCTCACAGTTGTAGAACAATGGTTGGCATTGGCAGGACCCATCTGTAGGGAAGCCTATAGTACTGTCACAGCCAGACACTGCCAGTGGGTATTGCTCTAGGCAAAGCATCAAGGAATTTAAGTGGGGGAGGGAGTGATAATACCAAAGGAAAAGAAAATGGGGCCTAAGCTCGCTACAAAAAAAATCCCAAAGGCTAACATGCTCACAAGAAGCAGATGATAGTCTTTTATCTCTATTACACCTTAAATTCAACAAAATCTGGTGAATGAGAAAGCCCAGATTTTTCTTTGAAAATGCAAAGCATGTTTACAGGGTAAATAATTTAGGAAAGAATATATACTTGAAAGAAGACACCCATTGAAACATCCATGGCTAAAATGCCTGAAGGCAAAAACTTGTGCATTTGCATGCTGCATTTTATTAAGTTAGCACACTGTAGCTTTAAAAGAATGCATGGCCAAATTAAGAGGAATGTGTGACTGAAACATCAAGGATTCCTCAAGTTTACATTATGAATCACAGTGCTGTTGATATGAGATGAATTAACCATTTAGTCGATGCAGCTTAGGCACTGAATTCACACCAAGTTCTGCTGGAGCCCTGCGTGGGAGCTCGTTAACAGCCAATGTCTACTGTTCCTTTCATACTCGAGGCTCTAGGAGCACAAGGGCTCATTCTACTTTGAGTTAGAAGAGACAAAAAATCTGTGCTTTTAACCAAGCTCCATCCAGTTTATTATGGACAGCAGCCCGAAATATTTGGGTGCAAAACCACACAGAAACCGTAACTAAAGCAGACGCAAGGGTAGCGTTAACTGACGCACTGGAAGAGCACTCTGGACTACTAATAACACAGAAAGCACATCCCTCTCCTCTCGAGTTTCCTTCTGCTCCACCTTTCCAGATGCCTGACCCTTACGGTCACAGTGCCTAATCTCCAAGCACCGCTGTGCTGGAGGGTGCCTACAGCCAGTGCCAAATTCCGGGCAGCACCTGCTTTTGAGGATCACCTCCCTGCTGCACAGGGCAACCACCGCTCTGCAGAACAGGTCCCACATGTGCTACCAAACACTGATGCTCCTGGAAAATCCATTCCCCTCACTGCTGCCCTGACAGAAATTGTGCTGCCTTTCCACATTTCAAACCCCCAAAGGATTCGCGCCTGTCCGTGGCTTCACGCACACACATGCACACAATGGGTCTAACTCTGTTTGTGCCATGTTTAGATCTGCTCCATATAAACACAAAGCAGCTCCCAAATAAGCTCTTGAAAACCTTACATTAAGGATGCCAACCGTGTTTAAACCTTTCTATGAAACTGCATTCATTAGCAGGGGAGTGCACGACATCTATATGGGTTCAGCCTGATGTCTTGCACATGTCTTGGTGCCTGATTGACCAGCATTGAATAATGATGCCTTGCCATTAAGCACTGATGGTACAATAACAATTGTCATGAAAATCAGCAATCACGGTAACATGTTAACAAAATGCAGGATATAAACGAACCAGTGCAGACTCTGGGTGCATAAAGAGTGTGTCCTTAACTTGAGGACTACAAATAAAATACTGCAAAAAATTTCCTACAGAAGCTCAACTCTGACACTGATACAAATGAAAAAAAAAAAAAAAAACGAAACCAAACAAATGGCTTGGGGGATCAGTTAGCACACATTCATTACAACACAGGGCTTTATTCTTAAAGGAGGCATCTTGAAAAATAGTGTCCTCAAGAACACAGACTGATTGATGACAGAGCACTGTCCAACAGTGTTTCACTGTAATATGTATTTATGATTTAACTAGAAGTGATTCCTATCAGTTTACTGCACAGAAAGGGTTTCTCTGTACACAGAATCACATCTTAAATGGTCACTTTGAATACTTGGCTGTTGCATTTTTTTGTGCCCTTTTATTTCTGATTGGCAGTTTTTGCTAACATGAAAGAAAATAGGTGCATGCAAATCAGTGGCAAGCGATTTTTAAGTGTCCAATATTCATGTGCAAATCAGCAGATTCAAACAAACACTAAGTGTGGGTCTAGTCAAATAGGCAAAAACATACCAGGCAAAATTAAATGTGCATTAAAAGTAATACAACTATACTCACATAGCTTCTGGACAGACACAATTATTACTGTATATAAGGACATCCTTGTTACGATGAGTTTTCAAATGGAAGCACTAAACCCCACACAGGGGAATAAAATGTTGTGATTGGTAAAGCAAAGCCTTAGATATATAATGATAAATCTCAAGTTCAGGGTATCTGGGGGCTGTTCAATCATTCACATCTTCAGGTTTAAGAATGCTGTTCTTAAATAAAAGCAACTGAAAAGAATGAGACAGGCTGTGGCAAAAACATAAAGACATGGCAACCTACTGTAATAAAAGAGCAAGAGAACATTGCCTAGCAGAATTACAGCTGGCTGGCAGTATCTGACTCGAGACATTTTTCATCATTAATGACTGAAATTAGCAAACAGAAATACCAGTGAAAAAAATATCTGCACAACTTGCATATGATTCCTTGGCCCTCCTCTAGTGACCATGGGAAAAGTGAGGAATTTGGAAAACACTCAAGTTTTTTTCCTCTTCCTCACCACAAACTCTGAACATATGTCTATGTTTTCATGTTCTCAAGCCAGAAGACCTAATTACATTGTAATTGACATTGTATATTTAGATGTGAATTGGCTTTGGGAGTGGTGGAGAGGGGATGGGACCCCCCCATGGCTTACTGGGGACAAAAAGACAACACTTCCTGAGGTCCACCTTCAGTCTGCACACTGTTCCTGGCAGAATCCTCTTCCGTGTCCTCTGAATTCCTTCCCAAAGTTGCCTCTTTGTAAGAAGCTGGGAAAATCCATAAAAATTGCTGAAAGTTGAACAGATAACAAAATGAAACCCTCAAAAACAGAGGGCTGGTGATTAAAAAAGGGGCTTTTTCTAGCTGATTTTCTAGCAGGGTTTAGTGAAAGAGCCAGGCCATACAGGGCACCTAGGATTTTGTTGATAGGACTGAGGAATTGTGCAGTGCTATGTCCTCTAGTTTAAAAGTTCAGTCTTAAGGACTGGGGCTGTCTACTTGTAATAACATGGATACCAATCTCTAGTTATAATATTACACTCAAACCACATCAATGTGTTTCCACCTGGGCCCTGAATGAAAGAATGAGTCATGTAATAACAGGTGCAGGGAAGTAGTCACACTATCCCACTTTAAACATCTAAATTATATCTAGCTAATCTCTCTCAGCTCCCTGTATATAAGCTCAAATCCTGCTCTGAACTGCCCTCTCTTTCTCCTGGCCATATGGGCACCCTAGCAGTGCTGGTCAGCTAGGTTAGGTGCCTACAACATAGGAATGAATCTCTCTAAAAGCTTGAACATGAGGCCCAGGCAATAAAGCTTGCTAGCTCTGAAGGCAGAATCATACAGAAAGGCACTGGCATATTGTAAAGTGTGTGTAATCTCCCATCAATCAGAAATATTGCAGAGATGAAACTCACCAGTGAAGCAGAAGATGCTAATCAATAATTAGACAGTAAAGACCTTGATCCATCATCTCTTTTTAATGGATCCTATATTTGCACATTAAATTTTGACCAGAAGCAAATATACTTTTCCTTTGACAGTTTTTCTGGAGGAGTAAAAGAAAGGATATCCCTCTGTTGGCTGAATGCCTGCTGAAACACATTGGCCTTCCTTGACTCAACTATGTTTTTACCTTGCTGTGTCATCTTCTGACAACCTTGCCATATATTAAAACTTAAAATTATTTTGATTATATTTGATAGTTAAAATACTTATAGAGACATTTAATTAATAATGAAGATCTTGCAACACATTCCAAATGAACAGCATTGGAGTATAGTGTTATTTGGTAGCCATCAAGGCTTGCATGGGCCTTCTCTCAAGGAGCTGGCAGTCTCAGGAAGTGAAAATTGTACCCAAGTGATCAGTGGGGTGTGTGTGGGGAGGGAGAGGCGACTGACTGGCCTGAGAAGGAGAGAGATCTACAGGAACAATTGGAAATCAAATGTGGTAACAGGGAAAGCCCTATTGAGGACCTCATAGATGTGGGACTAAAGGTCAAAACACAAAATTGAAGGGCGCTGAAAATCTTGTACTAGTCAGATTTTACTCATTGCTTATTTTAAAAACACATGGGAAGGCATTTCTGAAGGATGAAAAGTGTCCTTCTGCTCCTGAGACCCTGACATGGGACTTTTCTCTACATGGTTTTGATGCAACTTCAGCTTTCTGCCATCTCCATGTCCACTCCTTCCACAGAGGGAATCAGTTGGGTTGTGACCGTCACTAGGAGGCCCAGTGAGGGTTCTGGGGCCATGGAAACTCACCCACCAAAACGGGAGAGGGACTAACTCATTTCATGCAAAGCACAGGCAACCCCAGATCCCTTTGGCAAGTCTCAATGATGATCACATGCACAGTGGCAACTGCAAGTGGAAGGAGTCAAGGTTGTCTTAATCTCCAACCAGCCTTTCTCAGGGTACTGAAGTATCAAGAAGAACAAATCACACATTTAGTCACCTGAGCATGACTAAGAAGCATAGGCCTTAGCAAACATTACAAGAGCTTTAGCAAGAGCTCAGAGGGAGGGTGGATAGCCCAGCTGTTGGTGCAGGGGCATTCTTCAGCACGTCGGGTACATGAAACCCTGGTCCCCAAACAGTTAATGGGAAAAAAAAGCCCCAACCCCCTCGTCAGCACTCAAAGCTAAAGCAATTATTTCTCCAGCAGAAGAAATGTATGCAAGCTATAAAATGACAAGAACGTACAAGATCTCATATTGGCTTTTATGATAAATATAGTTAAATTTACATTCAGTGCAATTTAAAGAAAACAAAAATGTCAAAAGTCTGCATCTTATCAACTTCTATAATCATTAGAAGCGACTAAAAGATATATCTTAAACAGATGAAAGGAAGTAACGTCTTTCACCCTGCCTCAATTTAATTAATGACTAATCTACAGGTTTTAGCTGTGACAAAGCTGGAGACTGGACACACACACTCTTCTTGCATTATTTTCTTCTGATTACACAATATTTGACTGGGCATCTTTTTGTATGGCAAGTTTCCTACAATTGTCTTAACAATGTTGACCTCTTTTGTAAAAACCTGAAGGCATCTGCAGCAATTGTTCCTGAAGATCTGCTATCCAAAATGTTACCATTTCATGGCACTTCTTGAATGATAGAATTTTTTTTGGTATATATTCATTTTTTTTCAAATGCTATAAAAGAAAGGAAAACAATCATGGCTAAGGCCATTTGTGAGATGGCATTAAAAGAGCCTACTCTGAGACAGATAAAAATAATGAGAATCTTTCTGTCAAGAAGGATTTAGAAAATATCACGAGCATTATTAAAATTTAATTTTTTACTGTGCTTTTTGGTTCCCCCTTTTCCAGTGATAATGAGCAGGACTGCACACCTCCACAATGCTAGTACTTGTTTTGAGCAATAAATTCAGCCTTCCAGTCTGAAGACATTTCAGACAACAATTTTGACTGCTATAGGCTTATTTTTCAACCTTTTCTGTGCTTTGAGTCTTCCTATAAAAACCAGTTCATAAGCTAATTTTCCACAAGGCCAGTGGAACAAATAAAAATCAATTTTTGCCCAACCGGTTCAGAGAAAACCTGGGAACGGTGAAGACAGAACAGTGAAAAATAAAAAGAATCGATGTATTCACAAATGGTTTACCTGATAGAGAACTATCAAATTAGTTGTCAGGAGATACTTGCCACTATGAAAGCATTTTCTTTCCAGCATGTTACAGTATTTCTATTAGGGGAGCAGAGAAGCCTCTACTTTGTCATGACCTCAGACCCCTTGGTTTAACAACCCCCAAATATTGGGTAAAACCACAGGGCACAAAGTCATGGTGCAAGAGCCCCTCGCAGGTCCTGCAACCAGAGGGACCTGCAAGCCCAGCTGGCTTAGGGTGGGTGTAAGTCTCCATGATCTCCTGCAAGGCACAGAGATTCCTGTCTCACAGAAGGCAGGGAGGCATTCATGACCTCAGGCCAACCTTGTCAAGAGGAATTTGGTCCATCAAGAGAGGGAAAAAATTGTAAAAAACACCGCCCAGACTTCCCCCCTCTGTTAAAACCCCAAGTGTTCAGGACCACGCTGAAGACTAAGCAGTTTAATCTCTTGGACAGCAGAACACAAATTTCTCCAAAGATAGGAATCCCATTTGTAGACTTCAAAACTTTTCAGAATCTCAAGGACAACTCAGGGCACAGGCTTTAATATCGTGGCCCAATCCATTTCATCATCTTCCCCACTAATTGGGCAAGTGCTCCCAAAACTGCCAAACTGAGAAGGGATGGGATAGGTGCTCATGTCTGTCTGTCTGCACCCAGAAAAATTTGTCTGGAAAACTGATTGAAGAACAGAATCTGCTTTTTAATACAAATTAACCATCACTGCTGTGGAAATAAAGCACATTTATAAATTACAAGCTTAAATAATAAGGAAGCTATTTTTAAGTACCTATAATCTCCACTCTGGTATGCAGCATTTTATACACTCCTTTATTTTTATGAGTTGGCATTAGAATGTGACTCATTTTAACAGAAAAAAAAAAAAGGATTAACTACGTTACTCAGAAGTAAAGCTCCATATTACCTATTTAAAATATTGTAACATGCCATGGAGACATCATTTCTAGGGCCAAACAAAACATTACTCAATGAAGAAATGGCATGAAATATAAAATATTCAGCAGAGGAAGGGTATTTGGAGCTAAGCAGTTTCACTGCCAATAAACAGCATCATAATAAATAGTGTGCATGTAGGAAAAAATAAGTATACCTGTTCTTCACTATTTGAGATGTAACACCTTAGTGGGGGAAACAAATAAAGATACTATTCTTCCACTAAGCACATGCAGGGAAAAACTAAAACCACCACACATTTTGATTCTGAATCTCTTACAACTGATGCTAATTTGCTTATGATATCTGCCTGATTTAGAGCTAATCTTCTGTAAATTAACTCCTAATGCTGTCTGAAATAATCCTCTTAATGCTGGTCTGTCTTGAGTACTTTATATCAAACACCATGAAATGCACAAGCGTACACAAGGCGTTCAGCAGCTGCAGTGCTGGTGGCTGCTCAAGAGTATTTGCTGTGCCATGAAGGCACAGAGCTGTGGGGCCCTGGGGCGGCTTGGGGACAGCTCTGGTTGTCCCCTTGGAAGGGGACAGCAAGGCAGAGCCGTGTCCCACCACTCCTGGCCACCAGAGAGAGGGGGAGGCTCTTTGTCTGCTGGCAAAATGGTGCAGGGGGGTCCGGCTCCAGAGCTCCCACCTCCAGCAGCACATGATAATGAGGAAAAGTAAACGGCTCAGGCTTCGAGATTTCCCAGCAATGAGATCTGTGTTAAACAGCACTAATTATCAGCTGGAAGCCTAATCTGATAACGGGTCTGAGAAGACAGAGACAGGCCATTTTGTTTCTTCAGTGGAGGAAAATATTTTTAAGGGTGTTGCTTCAGCACCGGCAAGCTTAATAATTATTGTCACTGTGCTTACAATTCTGTATTCAAACATACAGTTTTTCTGTTAAATCCACTCAAACAATTTTCTCATCAACATTAATTTAATGATAGAGCCAAAAACCTAATTGATATTGGTGAGCAATGCAATACAAACACATTATTTTCTTGGGTTTTGAAACATAAATGGCAGACACAACTTTGACTGAATAGACTTCTTTATGTTTTAACAGACAGTTTATTGGCCCAGACTCCTACATATAAAAAGCACAATCCCAAAAGCAATACATTTTTAATTGAAAAACTCATGTATTTTTACTATGTACAGGTAACTTTGTCAGGTAAAGGGCTTTTAAAACAATTTTAATTCATGGAATGTTGTTTAGAAATTATATTCTCACCATAGCAAGTGCTTATAGGAAGGTATGAAAAGAAAAAAAAATCTATTGTTTAAACCATACTTTATTGGAACTTGCTTTTTTAATATATTGAAGAAGAGATAAAGCACAGTGATCACTGAGCTGTATGTGTCCAACAGCCCTTCAAGAGACTTGTGGAAATGTATAAAACAAGCAGTGATACAATCCTTTGCCAAACACTGTCATAAATTTTTTATTTGGCAGCTAACATTCTCACTAGCTTTCTTGGCAGCAATTGGGACCTTTAGCAAGAAAGGTGCAGGAGAAAAATACCTTGTTTAGAGATGTTTTCAACACTTTCTGGGATTTTTCAGAACTTCTGCCTGCAGCATATTTTACAACCACAGTCTCCAGTCACCTGATGAGTGGGTGGTGGTTTTAAACTTTTTTTTTTTTTTTAACATAGACAGCCTACTACTTCCCTCTGGCCTTCAGCCTAGGATGTGAGCGTGTGGAATGGGGCTATGTGTTCCACAGAGATACAAGTGGTTGCTCCTCTCTGTCTAGACAAAAAAACTTGAAAATAATATCAGAATGTACCTTTCATTGCTCCTGATACTATCTGTATCTTATTCCCGGATGACAGAGATAAATGAAAGTCAAACATATGCTGATTACTTTTGCATTTTTCTCAGGAGATATCTGCAGAAGAGCTGGTCACAGGTGCAGCTGTCCTGGCCAGCCAGTGGGTTGCTGAGAAACAGAACTGGGAAACAGATTTCTGTGCCCAGGTCCAGAGGGGTTTTTTTGTTTGTTTGCTTGTTTTCCTTTAATATCCTGAACTTAACATCTGATGCATTACCTTCCTCTATGAGCCCAGATGTGCTGATGTATGTGTCTTACCAATTCACTTATGGAAAAGATATTCTATATTTTGGTATTTCATCATTTCAGAATAAAAAGAAGATGAACATACTTTACATTTCAGCAACTGCCTCCAAAACTTTCACAGCATTAAGATACATTTCAGTTCTTCACATGAACAGAAAGGAAACAGTCTTCAACAGATGAGGACAAGAAAAGCACCTTATCTGCCTCAAATGAGAAAGGCTGGAATTTGGTTTTAGACAGCACACATTGCTTTAAACACAGGCATAATTAAAGTAATGCTGTTACAATTACAAACACAAACTAAAAGGCTTCCCCACGGCCTGTGCTCCAGTTTTGCCTGTGTTTACCAGGGGCATCACCCCTCGAGAAGGTTTCAGAGCCCACACAGACATCTAGTGGCAGGTGAGAACACTGCACGGTGGCACCGCCACCTGGCACAGCCCCGCGGGGACCTGAAGCCGCGCCAGGGCTGAGGTGAGCTGGCTCTGCTCCGGCTGTGGTTGGGCAACCCAACAGGGAAAGATGCGCTGCTCCCTCCGTGCCATCCCAGCAGCCGAGGAGAGACAGCTGCTCTCTGGCAACTCTGGCTTCCCAAATTTACATTACTATTGATTCTCTTCAATTAAATCACAGCTCTTTTTTGTCTTTCTGAGTACCTTTAAATGCCTCTCCCCTTGCTACTATTTTATCTTACTTAAAAACTGCAGAGGCTAATTATGTAGCATCATTTGAAAGTCTCTCTGAGCGTGGCTATGCACAATGCAGCTGACTGGAACACACCGGGGCAATGAGACTTTACAGACAGCAAAACACACACGATGAGCAAGACCAGTCAATAATAAATTCTAAATGGTTGGAGGAGGAATATGACTTGCTCCACAGTCCACATCAATCAATGGAAAGATGCCTAAAACTTCAGTGGGGTTTGAGTCCCACATCTGCAAAGGAGATCAAGCGCCACAGCTCTGCACAGAGTTGTAAGAGCTCAGTGCCCTGATTCTGCTCTGTTACACCATTTAAAATCAAGCAGTACTCAGTGGTGTCATAACCCTGTACATCTGTGTCAGACCCTGTGTTGCAAGGACAGACTCGATGCCAAGAATGCAAAACAGATGTTGCTTTCCTAATGTTTTCTTGTTGTCCTTTAAGTTGTTTTCATGGGGTTCTGTTTTCATTTTTGGGGAGCAAAACAGGTTGACACGACTTTTCAGAGGACAGACTGGAGGAAAGCTTCTGCATCTTCCTTTTTTATTTTGTGTGCATGTGTGAATATGCAGAGGCTTTGAGTTACAACTGGGAAAAATATATATATTTTTTTTTAAGCTTCATTTGAGCTATGCTTAGTTCCCTTGGGGCAAAGGGAAAGGTAGCTATTTGTGGATGGGAAAAAGAGCTTTTGTGAACAGCAAAACTGCATCACCAAACGGCTTAAGAAAAAGATTTTTTGAAGTTATTTTTTACTACTACTTTAAGAGGAAACAGGGATAAATATATCTTTTTTGCATGTTGACTCATTAACAAATTTAGCAATAAACACCTTGCAATTAAGTCCACTAGTTTACTGCTATCCAGAAGTTTCTCAATACTCTGCACAGAAGGTTTTGGAAAACACATAACTAAGAAATGGTGAAGGCAAATCCCAACAGCTTGCTCAAGCAAATCTAGCCAAGGCTTAAACTCACTTCTGAACACTGAAATTTGAGATGCTGTATCAAATAAGCATCTCTTTTTCCCTGAAGAGAAGAAACTGGGTGTAGCTAACCTAGTGCATAATAGGTTTATTCTCATTCACAAAACAGGAATTACTTTATGGCCCCAAAGTAAAACTAGCAGAGAAATATACTGGCAGATTTGCTGCAGATGTGTGTTGTGACACGTATGCAGGGAATCTGCTATTAATCACAGGCTAAGATTTTAATATTATGTAGGGTAATGCAGGCAATCATTATGGTGGAGGTTCTGGATGCATAACAGCCTAACCCACAAATGGGACTTTTAAATTTAACTCATTTGAGCTCACTCTCACACTGCACCAGTTGAATTCCCTGGTTCATCCCCCCGCTCTCCACTACATACATTTATTTCAATATCTATTGTGCTTTTCTTTTTGTGCTTGTCCTCCGCTTCTTTTCTTGAGACACGACAGTTGTTGGGGAAAGTGCAGCTTTTCAATTCTCCCGTTTGCCAGACTATGGCAGGAATGTTCTTGTTAGAGGGGCTGTTTGTGAGACCCCTGGACATGTACCCAGCACAGGAAACAGTCTGGCTCAAATGCTGGAAAAGCCATTCTTCACCTGAATCCTTCAAAATTTGTGTCTGAACATAACTAGGACCTATGTATCCATACCCGGGCTGAGATTACTGCGGACAATTATACCGTGGAAATGCATTATTCTGACAAAGCAATCAATCACATTATTTCTCACAATTTCAGTTCACCCCTAAAATTTTCCTTACCTCCAAAGCCAGCTGGATATTATATTACTGAAGCTGTTGAAAGGGTGTAACACTAACCATGAAGCCAAAGGCCACTAAAACTATGCAATGCATAAATTTTTATTGTTTGCTCAGCATTGAAATCTCATTAGGGCTCATAACTCATCGGTGCACTGCAAACATTTGCATCTGCTGATCATGAGAACTTGGATGGAATGTACACCTTTGGCTAATTTACTTGTTATGTTTTTAGATGAGACTGTGTTGCTTTTTATTTTCTTTTAAAAAGTCCTTATGCAGTTGTGAGTCAAATGTCCACTTTTTAAACTCAATACATGAAAACTTTCATTTGCAGTTTCTCAAGGTTGTTCTGTTGCTGGCAATGTTCATGATCATCATTTTACAAAAGCTTCATTTGACTTAGTATTCAGGGTAGTCATTGTTTGAAAACTGTGCCCCATAGAGCATTTCACTTCATTCATCCTTTCTGTTTTATGCAGCCACATTTTAATTAGATTAAAATTTGTCCTCCAATTAGCTTTCATTAAAGTTTATAGATTACAGGAAAAATCTCCACTGAGTTGCGCTTCAAAACTGTGCCTTAAGTTTAAAATGAAATAACTGTGCAAATGAAGCTATTATGAAGATTATTACTATGCAAAAAACATCAGTCGCTTCTTGGTTTACTTATACATTTAACTCTGTAATTCATTTTGCCAACTTCAATACCTCTGTGTTCTCTAGAGTAGTCATCATAATAATACCTTACAGTTACAGGATAACTTTCATTACCAAGGATCCTTAGGGGCCTGATTCTGCATACCAGTACTCCTGCTGAAGTCCCTGGAACTATTTGAGCAAGTGCTCCTTGCTGCATGTGAACCAGAGCCCAAGTACAGGTCAAACCCTGCTTCCAGATACCCACGTAGCGTTAGTGCTGATCTGCGCAGCTCAGAATGCAAACCAGATACGAACATTATGTAAAAAGTCCTTCTGGGTGAGATGTGGCAGCTGTTTAATGGTGCATGGTTACAGGACTCACCTCTGTAAATGAGGGTGCGAGGACAGATACTTCCCCCACAGTTAAAATTGCAGAGAAAGCTGAGAATGTAATTATCCAAGGAGGAAGCGACTCCGTGGGACACTGGGGCTGGGGCTGAATCTCTGCTGTCACCCACGTCCTCAGATGTGACATTGCCAAGTATCGGATGCCCAGCCACTAACACCTCCTGCACATGCAAATCTACTATGTGCTGAAGGCAATATAAAGTTTACAGTTCACCAGGCTTATCCTACAACCAGACATTTACTCTAGAGCAACCTCTTGGTGGAACACAAGGGACTCCATGTCGGAGCAGGGCACCACAGAAATGGATCTGTTTGCAGGAAATTCCCTCCCAATAGCAAGAGCTATAAATATATACATATATTTAAAAATAAAGAGAGAGAGAGAGAGAGAGATGTAGCCAATGTTTTAAAACTAAAAATAGAGACACTTGGGTTACAAAAACAAGGACCTGTCTTTGCTCTAGCAACATATTTCTGATAGGAAGAACACAGTTGAAAACAACTACTTTACTACAAATGAAATGTAGATCATTAGCATGGGAGAATTATTTCAGCAAAATGCAGGAGTGTAAAAAGCAGTTTTCCCTATTTTTCATATGCTTATCGGTTGATCAACCAGTAGTAAGTCTTCACATCCCTGTGGTAACTAGTGTTATTCCCATTTAGCAGATGGCAAAAATAAAGTTTAAGGGTGTCAAAGGCTAGAGGGGAATTTATAGTTTAAATGCTCTGACTCAAGCCAAGGCCATGTTTCCAAGATGCAAAGCAAACAGCAGCAATACTAATTTTAGGAGTCATGCTCAAGTCTGTCCCTTCCTCCACCTGTACTTCTCCTCCTGGTGCTCACTTCTGCCATCATGTTGCAGCATGCCAACCTCAGTTGTGCTGACTCATGAGCTTATGGGTCCATGTGATGAATCAGACCAAGGGATTGATTCAGGACAAAAAAAGAAAGAGAAAAATGAGAAGGGTGGAGAGGTGAGGAGAGATATTTTGCACTAGATCAATTCAATCTGAATACATTGACAGGAAAACAGAAGTACCCATGTAAACAAGAGAGCAGCTGAATGCAGCATAGGGGCAAGAATGAGTATTTTTGTAGTATTTCTGTTGTTGATGTTGATGGTTTTGTACCACAGGACTGAGGTCCAAACCATTCTGAAATAATTCAATTTTTGTGTTTTAACTCTTTTATAACTCCTCTTCTGTTTACCTCCCTTTGCCTGCTTTGCTCTGGGGAAGATCATAATTACTCCTCACTACCTTAGCTCAACAAATTTGCACAAGAAAATTCAGAAACTGCAAGTATTTGAGTTTCCACAATCAAGACCTGGAACACCAAGTTTGTCTTCTCAGTTACACTGTCTGTATTTCAGTAATTCTGCTTCATTTCCTCAATAGAATTGCCATGTTTCATAAAATACAGACAAACTAGTAATGCTTTATGTCAAGGGTGCATTTACAAATAGTTTATAAAGGATTTAGATTATTAACCATATATTAGGACAGTTAATCAAATTTAAGAGGCTATTTCAGAATTCTACAGATCAAGCAGTTATTTATAATCCTTGTTATTGCTTTCTACCTTACATCCAATCCTAATGCACACCATTAGAATATTCTGCTAACTCTTTATCAATTATTTGTGTTAGCAGAAAAAATCCAAACAGCAACAACAACAAAAAAACAACAAATCAACCCCAAATCCTATCGTAAGGAACAGGTTAGATAATTAGGACATTGAGACTCCTAGACTAAACGAATCAGACCCAAGAATCAAATCTTTGGAGATAATTAGCCTCTGCCATGATTTAGATGCTTCAAGGTCCTTAAAAATCTCAGCCCTCATCACTGTGCACATGGGATTTAGGCAATTAAAAAAAGCAGGCAAAGTGTCATCTGAAAAGGCACAAATGCTGCAGTAACTGCAACAGCTGAGGAACACATATTTTCTTCAAAAAACCATCGGCATCATGACAGGTTGCTTAAAGCTTCAGTGCTTCATGCTGGTTGGGAAAAAAAACAGACAATGGAAAACTTGAGGAATGTTAAATTTAACTGTTATCCGTACAAAATGTAGTTCAGCTCAGTTAGAACAGAATGAAAAGTTATTTCTTGTCATTTTATTCAGTCATTTGAAGGAGCGTCTTCTCTTTTTCATAGTTTTCATTTGGTACTGGGCATACAGAATGTTTTTAATGAAGAACTAACTACAGATCTCTTTTATTGTGATATGATTTATATAGCTTAAAAAAAAAATCTGTTCTGGAAGTATAGTGTATTTGGTGCTATTTTTGCCTAGGAATGGAAACTCGAACTGGAAATAGAGTCATTCATTCACACTTCCAGGATGACATCGCGTTGACAGGCATGCAAACTTGGAAAGGTGCTACGCAGTCACTCTTAAAATACTACACTGTATTTTTTTTCCTTCTAAGCTTCAATTAAGAAAATGTTATAGAAGGATCAGTACTTTGTGAAGGCTAAGAGTTCATCATTTGCAAGAGATCCTCTTTCAGAAGTACAAAGACAGAAAAGTCAAGGCACTAACAACTAAATAAACTGTTTTCACAACAGAACTGGCACCTTCAAGCCCCTCTGCCGTGAGGTGCTGTGCTGTCAGGAGTTCTGCTTGTTCACACTCATCTCAAAGAGCATTCCCCAGTCCCATCAGAAAGGTCATCAAGCCTTCCTGCCAGGTAGTCGGTCACTTGCCTTGGTTGGGCTTTTTTTCCCTCAATTTGAGGAGAATGAAAATCATAAAAAGTGTGAGAATATGGTTGAGGTAGATAAACTTAGAGATTCTAACAGAGCTGGAATTCTGTTGGTGCTAACAAGCCCTGAGCAAGTGATCCATGTCTGGCATGCTCTGCCAAACAAACTGCAATTACAGAAGAACCAAAAATAAAACAAGCAACTTTAAACCTCCTGAACGTGTGAGCCTGGGTCTAAGAATCATATTTGCACTTGCTCCCATAGGCTTGCTTCCAAAAGGCACACAAAACTGGAGGGACATCTCTAATGGGAAGGAAGGAAGGAAAGTTTCCATTTGAGACCTGGCATTTTGGAATGGCAGAAAGAGCAGCTGACCCCAGGGGCTCTTGCCCCTCAGTGTCAAATTCCTACAAGAGCAGCTTGTGAGACTTGGGCTGTATCATACCTGAATCAAAACGTCAGGGCTCAAATCCACAACACAAGTCATGCTCTCTGAAACTGAGGTACATAATCCTCTTGGCTTTGCTTTCTGTTGGGCTTTTCCACCCTTTTGCATGCCTCTGCAGTGGCAATCAACATGTGCTTCCCCTTTTTATCTTAAAGAGAAAACCTCAGCTAGGCCCAAATTTTAATGATTTCAAATGATGCGCTCTGTAACTTCCTTTGCAGCAGTTTCCTTGTTTGCTGCTGGTTCTAAAAACCCCCTTTGACCAGCTCATAAGAACACCATTTCTGTTTCTGTCATCCCAAATTAACAAATGAATGAGGAGAGGGAAAGTCCCCTGTCACTCCAAACCCTCACCCTTCAAGTCCCCCTGCCTCATTGCAGCCCTGGTGCTCTAAAATAAAGGGAGCATTAATGGGCTGAAGTTTCCATGGGACATCAGCACTTACTTAAATGATATTCTGAATCGTGGGCTAGCTGGTGGTGGGCAAGGGCAGGTATTTACTTGGGGCAGTCTCTTAGGATACAATGGATTTATGGCCGTCAATTCTGAACAACACCACCATTGTCTCCTCACATTCTATCTGCCTCCATTATTCATTTGTGTTGATTTTGATTGATGAAGACACTTTAAAAAAGGAGGGGAGGAAGGAGGAGGGGGAGAGGAATACTTCAACTGTTTGGTTTCTAATTCCTGTAAATCTACAGTTCATACTGCAGAAGTACTACTCAAAAGAAATGTCAATCCCCACATTTTGGTAAGGGGCTTTCCCTTTTAGCAGTCTCTCTTCTTTCTGAAAGAAGTGGGGCGCAAACAGTGCTTCCATGACATGCCTATAATCACCATAGGGGTGGCACATCACACTTCAATCAGCCAAGAAATGTTGGGTTTTTTAATGAAAAAGTATTAAGACTTCTGCAAAACATCTTCTGCATGTTAACTTCCTATGCTACAGTTAATTAAGTTTTAGAGCAGGTTTGATAAGTCAAAAATTGCTTGGACCACAGTCTTGAACCCAAGAAGAGTAGACAAAACTTCTTCATTCAAAGTGAATGCACCTGCTAGAAATCTGAATGTGTAGAAGTCATCAAAAAACCCCAGCCTTGGCTTGCTTGTTTCCAAATATATGGTATTTTCTGACCTCTAATTAAAATATCCTGACAGAATACAGATTATGAACCACCCGATACATTTCTTTCCATGGGAGGCAGCGTCTGAGGCCTGGGGGTAAAGAGATTCCTGAGAGTTGTTTATATTCAGTTCACTCCTCTCAAAGTTTTAAATGAGCTTCTGAGCAAGCACTACAAACTTGCCAAGCTCTCTGCTTACTTATGTAACAGAGAGAAAGAAAGAGAGAAAGAAAAAAACAAAGAGAGAGAGAGAGAGAGAGAGAGAGAGAGAAAGAAAGAAAAGAAAGAAAAGAAAGAAAGAAAGAAAGAAAGAAAGAAAGAAAGAAAGAAAGAAAGAAAGAAAGAAAGAAAGAAAGAAAGAAAGAAAGAAAGAAAGAAAGAAAGAGAGAGAGAGACATTCACCACAGGTTTGCATTTCTTCTCAGAGATCTACCCCAGCACATGCTGACTGCCTGTAGCCAAGGGAAGCCCAGTACCCTCCTGAATATTTGGCCACAGGATTTCCTTACTAGTTCCACCCCTTTTTGCACTTTAAATAGCATGAGCTATAATAAAGCAAGAGAAATAAAAAAGAAAGTGAAAAAAAAAATACAGATAATTTTTTAATAAACTGGCATCACATGTCACAGTCACCACCACATTAAAAAATCAACTCCTCTATTGAAATTTTGGTGTCTAAAATGTTGGTGTTTTAAAATGACTGCAGGCTCAGAAAGAAAGCTTTGCTGTTTCCTATTATCTCTGAAAATGTGGGCTTAGAAACATTATTTGGAAATAAAGAAAACTTGACTTCCAAGAAGAAATAGGTGATGGGAGGAAGAGTCTGTGGAACTGCTGAGTATACAAGCTTGCTGCTTGACCACTTGGTTTGTTCTACAAAGCATAATTGCATCTGCCTTTTTATAATGTTATGTGGTTCATATTATTACTTTCTGCACCATCTTTCATGTTTCAAGGGAGTAGGCTGCTACTAACTGGTGTTAGGAAGAAACTATTTCTAATTACTCAGTATTTCTGCAGCTCCCTGAGAGGGATACAAGATGTGTGCAAAATCATCCGGTTCTGTTTTTGAAACTCCCGTCTTCACAATTTTGACTTTTCAAAATGATCTGCTCTTAATATAACATGAGTTGTCAAAGGCTGTCAAATAAACGATAAAACTCTCAGGAAATAAACATCTCTCCCCTAGTAGGTTTGTATATATTTCCGCAAAAGTAAAGAATTCTAAAAGTAAATAAACACATGGGAGGATTAGAGAAGCAATAAACAAAAGCATTTCCACATTTTGAATTTAAGAAAATAGGAGCCTCTTTCCAGCCATTGCCAGGAAATACTAATGCACAGAGGTGAAGTTTGTACTAGCTAAAATATTATTTCATGCTAGGGCATATGGACATGCATTCACTCATACATGCACACATTGCACGTATATCCCAAACCAAAATGTAAATCAGATTTCTACTGTGCCTTGATGCATGGATGGGCAGAGGATTTTAACACCCGTTTGGACCAACACAGGCACGGGGACTCCTTGCTGCAGGATGATAAAAACTAAACCTTTTAGCCCTAATGCAGGAGTTTACAGGATTCCTAATCCCTGCACCCCACCTCAGTTCTCCCGCAGCCCTGCTGAAAGCTTTAAAACAGTCCCCAGCACTAACATGGTACAGAGCCTGTTGAACATGCTGATCTGCTCATGATTACTCTTTGCCACTGTAAAACAATCTAACTCCTCAAGTGAATGGAGTCTGTAGCAACAATGGTGTTATTGACTTGTTGCTCCAGCTCTATTTAGTTATTACCCTCGAGGCCACAATCAATAGACTTTGCACCAAGTCAGCCTAATAAATCCCAGGCTTTCACTGGAGCTTTGCCAGGAACTGCTAGAAAATCTATGGCAGTCAAACACTTAGAGTATGAATAACATAGAAAGCTGTACTGACAGCTGTATAAATTAATTAACAAGGAATGTTCTTACTCTTTTAAGAAGATCATAATGCACGTTTACAATGATTTAAGGAGTCACAGGTAGAGCAACAGAAAAATTACCTTTGTGCTTTCATTTAAAATAAAAATCAAATATGATTAAAACAAAACAGCTTCAGACTACTTTTTCCTCCCTTTGATTATTGGAAAATCTGCATTCACATTACTGCTGTGGCCATTTAATTATTCCAAGTTTGATTTTAAAAGGAACTGAGCCCAGCAAGCACTGACCACTCAGTGCAAATGGTGCTGGCATTTTCACCGGATGAATGTTGGCTGCTGTGTGCTGGTATCTGCGAGGGGGACTTAAATCACGTTTGCAATGCAGTGATTAAAACAGAAACAAAAGGAAGGGGGAAAACAGCTGTTCAAGAAGTAAGAGGTTGGTCACTAGTGAATTCCAGGTTCTTTCAGTTCCTTCTGTAATAAGCAAATATTCTGCAGAGTCAGCTGCGAGGCGCCTGATCGCGGTGTCCGGAGACGCGCTGAACCCACTGTGGCAAGAGCTTGGTGCCAGCCCCGGAACAAAAGAACCTCCTTTTTGCACGCTGGAAACAAATGTAACAGATCAATAGGCTCTTACAAGTGATTAGCTGTCCCAGTGGTACTCCCTGGGAGCATTCAGCTTTCCTAGCGAGGGTCACTGCTTTGCTGGGAAGCGAGGAGGGGCTTGGGCACCTGCCAGGCTGGCTCCCCACCAGGGGAGGTGGGCACAACCTGGGGCACACTCCAATGCTTGAGACAGAGTCCTGGCCTTTGGCTTGCAGGGAAGCAAAGGAAGGCTTGGGCAACACGGCAGATCTAAGCCATGCTGTTAGCATGGGAGAGATGAAGGAAATCTGTCCTGGCTTTAGGCAGAACTGATCTCATGAGTGAGGCGAGGGAGGTCAGACCAGCCTGTCCTGTCTGAGGAGGGGCAGCAAGCAGATGAGGGGGACACAAACACCTTTGACAGGAAAAGAAGGTGTGACCATGCTCTGAGGTGTCTTTCACCATCCACAACCAGGAAAGGACTTCAAGCAACCCTGAGAAGCAAACAGAAAGCCTCCTTGCTCTCAATAATGGATGCTCATTTTGCTCCTTTTGGGCTTTAGGGGCTCTTAGGAACCTCACTGGAAGCAAGGGGAATCTTTTTTTTTCATTTGGATGAGGAGATTCTCAGGAATCAACATGGGAAAACCCATTAAGCATTACCTCATCTTGGGGTACTTGGTTTATCCATCATTTCTAAAAGAAGGAAAATCCTCCTCATTTAACTTGGTGAAGAAAGGGGTCATGTTTGGATCCCAACTCATAGGAAAGGGCATGTGAGTGCTGGAATGGATATATTCTGAACATACTCTCACCCTGAGGATGGACAACCTCACCCTGAATGGTTGGTAGACAGTTTTTTAAAAAACTAGATTTTCAAAGGTCATTTTGATACTGCTTGTTATCAGCAGAGAGGAAGGGATGAAGTTCATTTCATAGCTCTCAGTTCCTCTCCTCTATGGGCAAATGTATTTAGTCTCAGCTTTTGAATTCAAAAGTAGGGCTTTCAGGAACTTCAATGTTTCTAAGGATTGAGGAAGCAATTTCTACTGAAGTTTCCAAATTCTGTTTAAGTCCTCCTGCCCCAAAAGGACTCATGAGGTTTTTGGGGAAAAAAAAAGTTGCACTTTTCATTTAGAACGTGACCTCAAATTTGAGGTTATTTGATTGCTTCTGAGTACTGCTCTTCCCTTCTCCCTTCCATTCCTTTTTCTTTTTAAATATGGCAAATTACTTTGTTTTAAAATACTCCTTTCTACAGAGTCATATGTAAAGCATCAAATAAAAGATCTGTTTGGGAATTAGGACATATTTTCAAGAATAGTGAGGTGGAGAGCCAGAGTTTCTGAGGGCTCAGCCCTGTGAAAAGGGCCCAATTTTCATTATCAGATGAATATCTGTCCTTTTAAAACATAACTTCTCTTTAATAAGGTCAATTTCAGTACCCAAAATTGTGTCATCAAAAGCACTATTCATATTTGAAAATTTAGGATTCAGAATTCATTGAAAGTAATTTGAACCCACCAGGGATGCACCTGGAGCCTTACAGCTCTTCTGGCAATGTACCATCAGAGGTGACCATTGTCTGGCACCTTGTTAGCAAAATGGAGTTACTCTGTGTTTGAGGAAAAAAAGCCTGCACAGTTTCTGGGCCCTGGGTCACCCTTGAGGTTTCTTGTGCCATGTGACTTTTTATTCATGAACTTTCTGAAGACTCAGCCCATCACTGTGACATGTTGATGCAGCTTTTGTAATGAGCAGAGGCAATAACACACCTGTATTTTTCAAGCACTTATTTCAAACACAGCATCTAAACTCCTGCACCTTTATTTTGTGTGTGCAAACATGTCAATGGAGCTCAAACCTCAGCACGTGTGCCAATTCCTGACCTGGCAGCAGGACACAGCAATGCAGTGCTGGAAGCTCCATGAGTGGAGGGCAGAGACTGAACATCCAGGAGCTGCCAAAAGCAACAGTGCTGGATCTGGGGCTGGCATCCTTTTTCCTTCTGAGCCAGTTTTGCAGCAAGCTCCACGATGCTGTCAGGAAACACTCTGCTGCTGGAAGCTGCTCTGCTCTGCTGATGAGATTTAAAACTAAGCTCCTGGTCTTTTGGGAGTCGTTAAAGATCCTGAGATAAAAGTGAATCTCATTAGCCAATCTTAAGAAACTCATAGGAAGAGGGGTTGTAGAAGGAGAAATAGCTGTTTATGAGCACAGCAATGCAGAATTTCATTAAGTTCTTGCCCATATTCTGCATCTGACCAATACAGAAGAAGACAACTACAGAGACACCAAAGGACTCCCAACCTCTCATTTCCTAACATCTTCAGAAATATTAATTATCAGCTTCACAGCATTATCCAGCCTACTTGCTTTTTTCTTCACTGCTCAGATTCTTGATTGAGGCCCCCCAGGCCCCACTGCAGCCAGCTCCACACACAGCTGGCACAGCTGACTCTGCCTGTCCTCAGCCCTCTTATCCAAGCCACAGTGTCACCCTGGCTGCCTGTCCACCAGGAACTTTCTAGACTGACACCCACAGCACAGAGCATGAAACAGCTTCACAATTTGGGTCTGCTGTGCAATTATACTGCCCATTTAAATTTTAAAATAAAACTGCTAATGGTTAGCAATCACAGGAAAAAAAAATATTATTATTTTAAACAGACACCAATCAAATGTAGGCTAAAAATCTGACTCTTTTTTCCTTGTCTCTTCTTTTCCTGCTCATTGCACTGCATGCAAATCCCTCTCCCCTTTTCACAAACTAATTTGATGGTCTTATTTTTAAGCATAGTAACAATTGTCCATACTAGTAATCAAATAACAGCATTTTCCCCTAAGTACCTAGGTTTTTTCACTTGTACATGAATAAGTACAGTAATTCCCAGGCATACAGCCACAGCAAGGCAGGACTTCCAAAAAATTGCATCACTCTTCACAGCAGTGCCTGTTACACTACTCTACAATTGCTTCTGCTCCTTGAAATAATCCCCTCTGAAATGGAGTTCTGGATTTTGGCGGGCGATAATCCCAAGGGGTACCACAGTGATAGCCAACTATCCGTAACCAATAAAAGTAAGCTTGCCAAAGCATCCTCTTCCTCTTTTTAGTTCTCTGATTTCCATATTCTTGATAGCTGGCCCAGAAACCCTGGCTAACAGTAGACAGCCATATCATGGCACAGATTTAGAGGATGAGGAGTATAAATGGAAATACAGAACAGTTGAAAAATTAGATTTTAATTCAATTTTCTGAAAAACAGTCCCACACTTAAATGCACTTTGGACGAAGACCATAAAAGTTGTACAGCTTCTCTGGCTGCTTTTCTAAACTCAAATGTGTGCTATCTCACTTTAATCTTAACTGCTTCTTAAGGTGATAACACTGAACAATGTGGCTCTAGAATATACAGACCAAACAAGAAGCAGGAAACATTCTTCTTTCCAGCAGGTCTGCAGAGGTATAACAAAAAGAAACACTCCTGAGCACTAGACTAGCACTGAACATAAATGATAACATTGTACAGGGCTGAGTTTTCTCTGATTTATTCCTTTCTACCAAATGTTCTGAAGGTCATTGGCTCTGGAAAAGAATCTGTGCAAAGCTGGTATGGCCCAGCCTGCTTTAATTGGGGTGGTGCCCACCAAGAGCTCCTCAGGATCAGGGCAAGGCATCCTCCTGCCCAGCCAGGCTCTTATTTACTCCTGTCACTTCAAAATCTCTCCATCATGATAGACTGGATCAACCCAATCTAAATGTTCTGATCTGTTACATATGTGGAAAATGAGAGACTGGCACACACAGGCACAAAAAGCAGCTGTTTTCTCAGTGCAGTCCTTTAATGGCCCCAACACAGAGCACAAGGCAAGTGAATTAGTCCAATGGAGACCGAGTTACCTTCCCCTGTCTGTGCAACACGGGAAAGGAAATTCAATGCCTGCTTTAAATGACAGAATTAAGCTAGATGTAACTTGCAAATTGATTAATTTTCTCAGCAGACCAAGATTGATCTGAGTTTTCTCTTTTGTGCAGTAAGTATTCTACACTTGTCCTGAAACAAGTTAGCTAAAACAAATTAGTCAGCGAGGAATAAATTTAAAGGGACACTGACAGATCTAATTTAGCCCCAAATTAAGGATAAAAGTGAGAACAATACAAAATAAATATTAAAAAGTCAGCCTGGAAAAAATTCCAATGCTTCTGTGGACTTCTTATAAGGAAATAATTTCCATTTAAATAATATTCACAACCTACAATCAAGTTCTGTGGTGAAGGTGAAATTTACTTTCAGTGGGGTGACACCATCAAGTGCACTCAGCTTTTCAGCTGCAACCACCAGCAGCAAATAGACTACAACAAGCAAATGCAAAATTTCTAACCAGTGACCCAGGGTTGGTGGTTGACAGTTTAAATACATTGCTATCTTGCTAGCATAATATTTTAGGGATCATCCATAAAAATTTCAAGTACTTTAAAAGGCACTTATGAGAGCAGGCAATATGATCATTGCTGGTATGATTGCTTTTATCCACAGGTCTTCCTGAGCTGCTGTGCCAACTTGTGCACTTGGAAATTCATGCTTCCACCACCAACTTCACCCACTTAGAGGAATTCTGCAAAGATGCAGCTCTGTGGGCCTTAGGACCTGACCTGGCATGACTGGACTAAAAAGGAGACCAGTTCATTCACATTAATTTAACAATAGTTCAACCTAACTGGTTTTGTGGCAATTTGAAACAGTTCTGATTTTTTTTCAGTTTCAAATTCAGCATTTGTATTGCACAGACATTTAGAAAAAAACCCAAACATTTTCAGATTGGGTCTGTTCAGTAGCACTTTCCCACCATTTCTTTCAGTCCTTCTTTGGTCAAAAACCAATTTCAAGCTCACAGCACCTCCTGTGATGGGGACTCAGAAACTTGCAAATTCTCCTTGCTGTTGTATGAAATAAGACCCATGGCATCCATACCATAAATGATCAGCCACCCCTCATTAGATCTCAAGTTGCTAACTGAGCTCAGAACTTTCACATTTTATTTACGAGACACTTTAAGATAGTAAATAAAACCTGATGTGCTGAATAAAACAAAAAAGACAAAGGAATGACAACAGCAATTGAAGCTCCTTGTGAGGGAAGCACCACAGAACACAACATTATCCATGGCTGCAATAAATCAGCACTGAAAAGAGTTTAATAAAGCTATTGAGTAAAAGGTAGAAAAAGGAAGTGTAAGGGCAGTTCTTACAGGAAGAAGTAAATTGATTATATCACCCTGATGGTGATAAATATGGTGATATCAGCTGCCTTGTTGTTCAACTGGATGAAATAGCACGCATTTCACCCGCCTATGGGATTAAAACCTGGAGGTGACAAATTGAGTTGGCATTAAGAATAATGTTTGCCTTTGTAATTCTTTTTTTCTCAAGAAACTTACTATATTGAATGGGACAAAACTTACATTTAAAGGAAGGCTTTATTTGTCACACATATGATCTTAACTCAATAAACTAAACAAGGCTTTTCTCTCTCCCTAAATCAGTATAATAATGGTAGTTTTGTTTAAGCTGCTTGTTTATACAAGAGCCTGTAGATATATAGACCTTAGGCTAATCCTATTGCTGAAAGTAAGACCTAAATGAAAACAAATCTTAACCAGCAGATCTTTATTTTAAAGACAGCTCTGTTCAAATCAGCTATGCTGATTATACTCTGAGATAACCCACACACCATTTAAGGTCGATCACTTCAGCAAACATGAGCTTTGCACTGCAATTTTCTGGTCTTTTATTTTCCAGGATAGCAAAGACCCCCACAACGACTTTATCAGAGAGTTACACAACTTCAGACCAACAGATTCTGCAGGGAAAAGAAATAAATGCAAAAGCTCAATTTTAAATCTCTGTGTTAGATTCTCCAACAATGCTGGATTTTAGTATTGAAGAGCAGGTTCCATTTTCTCTTTTTCTCTTTCATGCACACACTAACTAGAACACAGAGTAATGGCACCTTGACTTTTTCTGGTCCACATAACATCTACACAAAACTCATGAAAATGATGTGCAAGAACCTGAATGTGGTTTTACTCCTCCCAAACAAAATATTTTTCCAAGGAGTACATAATATCTCTCAGGGATACAGTGGAGAGTGGCAATAAGGGAAATGGAAAAAAGCAATATCTTTTAAAAGCCAGCAAACTTTTAAAATTATTATTATTATTTTTCAGAGTGAAACAAAAGCCCTATACCAGGAAAAGCTTGGTAAATGCTTGTCTTCTGCAAACACATTGGTAGGGTCCATCACTTTATGTGCTCACTCATTACATGCTGGTGGACTTAATCTTTAAAAGAAACTTAATTTTCTCTGTGAAAACATTTGCAGAAGAGAGCTGATAAACTTGGTCAACTTCCATTTTCCCCCTTCCTCTACCTTTTCTACTGAAGAATAGAAACAGGCCCCCCTGAGTACTCTGGCCCTCAAGGATTGACCAAAGCCAACCGAGCCCAGTGCCAGCAACAGTGGCTTCAGTACTCCCTGCAACCCTACAGCTCCCTGTGATCGGCCCAGATGAGTCTGCAGTCCTTTCCTAAACACACATGCACGGATGTGTTTGTGGTTTCTGCAGAAGAAATATTGCCTCAGGTTGTATTAACTTCTGGAAAGAGTTTTCAGTGGCGATTTTTGTTCGCTGGAAGAAAAACTCCGTGCTCTTGGTAACCCCTTCTCCCCCCACAAAGAGATTCCATGAGAAACCCTCTGCTATGGCCAGCAGAGGAGGGAAAGCTGCTGTGGAGCTGCCTGGCCCTCCCCTCTGCCCTGAACCCCTCCCAGGCTCACACACACCAGGATGTGTGGGCAATGACCGGGCTTGCACTCCCTGCTCACCACAAACGCCACGGCTGCAGCTGAAGCACAAGTTTTGACAAGTCTGCTGACTTCAATAGCAGCATTTGCTAACACAACACATGTCCACAAAGTCAGGAGCTCTTTAGAGCAAGGATTACAGATCTCCAAGGAAAAATAAAGTCTAAACAAGGGAGGTGATGGGCTAACTCTGAAAGGACAGATGATTTGGGTCAGATGTGCATTAAAAGCTTCAAAAGTCATATAGCTTTTTCTCTTAAACCCTTTGTTTATATGTTCAACCCTGCCTTACCCTTCTGTTTCTACCTAAGATCTTACTTCTTTCTCTATACCTGAGGCCTCTACCCCCTCTGTTTTCATTCCTTGTCTGGTTCCCTGTCCTTGTTACCATAAAGCAGTTTGTTTCCCACTCTTTTCTACTCTTTTGTTCAACCTAAATATTTGTAAAGATAATTTCCTTTCCCAACTCTCCCCAATAAATCTATTAAGAGAAGTGATGAATTCATTGTGCTACAGCCACATTTTGAAAGAAAGGGGTGACATTTTATTGCATGTGGGGGATATGAAGGGGCTGAAAGAAGTGGCTTTGCCTGCAATGAAGTTTCCATTCAACTCTGTACTTCTGAGTCTTGGAGATAACATTTAACTCACCACATTGCTCACCCTCACTGATGTCTTAATTCACTTGGCACCTCTTGTTGCCCAGTGATTGAATTTAAACCTGTAGGCTAAAGGGCTCTCTTTGGATTATCTCATTTAGCTAACTGGGTGCTAATCAGAAAACGTGCACAGAGTAGTGAGGCACTTATTGCTGTGTATAACCAGTTACAGCTATTCTAATTCAGTATCCAAGACTCAATGTGTCAATAAAAAGTTCAAGGATACTGTGTGAAATTCTACCTTCTGCTGGAAGAAGTGCCCAGGGAACTCTCACCCCAATTCTAAATATTAAACATTATCTAACACCTTTCAAAAGTGAGGTTTTATCTCCTTCTCAGTGATCTCTTTGTATTAGATAATAATGTTAGATATTTTCATTCAGTTTTGTAAATTCTTGGCTTGAGTGGATTCCAGTGGCAATGAACCTTTAGACTGATCACACATTGTGTGAAATGGCAGGTCTGGTTCTGGGAGCCAAGCCAAAGCTGGAAGCTTGTTGGTACAGAAAGATATTTTTAATTGGGAAAGGAACAATTTCAAAAACGCCAAGAACCAACCTGTACATATCTTAGTTTTCTGTTAGACTGATGATGTGACAATTTATTAAGTTTTCTCAAGTCTTTGGTCCAGTTGTTAGTCAGAAGAAAAAAGGAAACTGGGAATTCTGGTAAGAGCAATGCCACTAAAAAAGTGGTACACATTCTTTTTCTTCTTGACTTATTCATGCACATCATTTGTCTGTTTCTTGATAAATGAATTTTCTGGACAGCATTGCTCTTATGGCACATCAAGGCTCATGAACATTGTACACCAGGGGAAATAAGAAATGGATTTTATTAAGTTTATTATCGGCTAAAAACATGATACTTCAAGGCTGGAAGTAAAGTAATCCACCTACACAATTTGAGTGGAATGAACATTTGGCTTCAACTACAGCTCATATGTAAAATATAAATCCAGTTTCTCCATTGGAAATCCTCTGGGGCTGGGTTTTACACTACCTTGATCAAACTAAGAATTAAAGTTCAAGCTGGCTTCCATTCCCACATGGCAACATGACCTACATGTTTGTATTAGTGGTGCTACTCCTTCCATACCCTTCTTCATATCAGTATTTCCCCCAGCTTCTCCTTTTTTTCTTTCAAAGTCAACGTGAGTTTTAAAATTATATAGACAATATATTGTGCAGACAATGGAAAAAGTAATTAAAGAAACTTATTACAGAAAGAACTGTAAACAAGGTCCACTTCTAAACAAGGTCCCATCTCTCCAACACTAAGTATCACAAATGGAAAGAGCTGCTACCAGAAACAAATATAGCAAGAAAAAATTGATCATTTTTGAAAGAAAATTCTGAAGCTCAGTATAGTTGCTGTCAAACTAAACACAGAAGAACTCTCATGGCTGTATGGTCAAGGCCATACTGGAGAAACTGGACTTGTGAGAATCAGCACTTCTGGGTTCAGACCTGCCCCAGACATCCAGTGTGCCTCCTGTGGTTACCTCTGTGCCAGAGCTTTTCCATCTGGAAAGTGAAAGCAAAGCTCACCTCCCACAAAGGGATGGAGCAGGGCTCAGCTCACATCTATGGTGCTCTGATGCCCTTGGATGATGAGAGGTGTCTGTATCTGAAATGCTGTCCTTACACACCTACTATCTGCCATAATCAGTTGTGGCACATATTGACTTCTACGTTACCAGAAGAAGACAGACCTGATTTCTTCCCAGATCTCACTCCTTGTACTCTGGGAAGCAGCTCCAAAGCAGAAAGCTCAGAGAGTGCTGCTGCTGTTCTTACTGCAAGGCTTTCACACCAGGACTGTTGCTCTGATGGCTTTGCCAGTAAACTCACACACTGCACTGCCCCTCAGCCAGAAGAGGCCTTGCTGAAAGTCAGTTCAGGCAGGCTGAGGTCTCCAAGAGCTCTGGAATGACTCAGATCAGTTCTATTCACTAATGCTCTTCCAGTTGCTGTTATTTCCATTGACACTCAAAGCCTCTGGATAGCAGGATTAGTATGGACTCCAGTGAGAGACATCCCCACTGACTGAGGAGGCAATGGCTCTGATAATCCAGTTCACCTTCCCCTTATTCCACGGTGTGGAGGCTTCAGTAAATATTCTTCCAAAAAACACTGTTTTGAGACCAAATGGGATTTAAATTGACAGATAGGCAGGAGACCACATCTGGATACCAAACAAGATAATAGAGAGGAGGAGCAGTTTCCTGGACTGGGTGTTGCAGCAGTGGAGTGCAGGAACACAATAACCAACTCCTATAAGTGATCTGCCTGTGTACAAGAGGGAGTTAAATCAGCTAATCATGTATGCCATCACAGGATGGGTACTGCAGGGCAGCTCAGAGAGTCCAACAGGCAGTGATCACTCCTTATCTATACAAGCAGCCATGTTTTAATATATGGCGCTTCACCCCACCCTTTTCAGAAAAGATTGATAAGCAAAATGATGAAGCTTTAATGAGCTTAATTGCAAATGCCTTATGTTCTTGCATTGTTGCCAAACAGCTACTTTGACATCCAGCAGTTTACTTAATAACTCCCCCCTCCTTTTCCCTACCCCCTCCAAGCCCAGTAACGTAATTATTCCTGTGGCAACCCCCCTATTTGACGTCTCTTTATTTATTTCCCTTCTCCCCCTCCCTGAATTACTGTAAATGGGTATCTTTGAAAGGAGGGTGGCAGGCAGCTTTTGGTACAGGGCTCACCAAGGAGCCCTCCATCAAAGGGCCCTTTGTGAGCATGCCCTGGACCGAGGCCAATCAGATCATCTTGCTGTCTGTCTCTGAAGAAAATTCGCCCCTGGTATGCAAGCCAAGCCAAGAGCCTAGACAGGGTGACTGCACTCCTAGTCCAACCTGTCTTAGCTGAGTGAAAAAATGCTGAAGGGAAAATTACCTGTTTGGCTCCAGACTGAATTAACTTTTTAATATACAAGTATGTTTATTATTTTTTCCTTAAAAGTGCCTGCCTATCTAATATATTCATTAATGTTATCTGGTCAGTTCGCTTGAAATATTATGAAAAATGTGCAAATGCAATAAGGTGACAGTGCTTGGAGGCAAAGCAAGATGTATTTTCTAATTATATGACAGAAAACAACATTGTTATTAACAAATGACAGCGCAGAGTAATCTTCTTATGTCCAGGCCAGTGCAAGCTAGGATATCTTGCTCCTCATATCCAGAGCATCAGAAGTAGATGGCCTTGACACCAACTCCTTCCCCACTCAGTGACCACCACAAATCCTCAGCATCCAACTCCATCAAACTCTCCTGGAGTCAGACTCCCAGGCCAGTTTGCAAGTGGCACAGCCTCTCTTCCCCAGCAGAGCCTCCTGCTCTGTCCTGTGCCCTCCCAGCCGAGGGGCTCTCCATTCCAGGCTCAGAAATGCTGCATTTTCACCATTTTCATTTAGTTGCTCGCTAAGTCCCCTGTGAGATGTGCCTGGGACTGCAGAGGGAGCGCAGAGAGGCTCTGCCTGCCCCCAGCCCCTGCCTCTATCTGGAATTCCTCCCTCTGCTGCCACTTCCCCTCGCAGCTTCTTCCTGCTCCCTGTGTGCTCTTGACTCTTTTATTCCCCCTTTTAGAAACACCTTGTAAGTGCCAGACAGGAATTTCCCGACACTATGTCCTGCATTAAGCAAGCGATAATGGCCGAAACAATAGAGAATTATGTCAGTAGGGTGCCCGAACAAAAGAGCAGAATTTAAATGAGGACGCAGCTTTGGTCTTTGGAATTTGTCCACTATAAATGACTCTTCTTATATTATTAGCATGTCTAGTTTAAGTGGAACACATCGCAATTTTAAATGGACAATAATAAAGAAGGATCATATGTCCTATTCTTACATGTGCACTTAACATTCCCTGGGGGTTCTTTCTGCCTGCCATCCCCTCTCTTTCCCCCATCAAAGCCCTTCATATTTCTCACTATATTTAACTATCTTTTTAAAACTTGTTTTTTGCTCCTAGGAGAACCCAAATCTTCTAATCCAGAGCTGTGTAAAGAAAATATAAAGTAGATTGTAGAACTGCAGCTAGCTACTTGTGCACCATCCCTGCTCACAAAATGTTCATTTTGCAAATACTATAGAAGAAAACTCAAATTACAGACTATATTTACAAAACCTGCTGACCTTAAGCTTATCCTGGTTCTTCCTCTCTGAAAATTTAAATGACATTAGGATCCCTATATTCCTTTCTTAGTCGTGGTTCAAACAACAATCTGTCAGGCTGCCTTTCATAGCTGGCCATCACCTAGCAGCCATTCCTTCCTAAAGAGCTGTGCTGGTTTCTGACTACACCTCAGATTTTGCAAACTAATTCAAGCTAAAACAGCCACTGACTTAAAATGAGTCTGCTTCCTTTACAATACAGTCCCATGACCAGTTGAACTTCACAAAAGAAAGTCACACCATGGGTAGAAACCTGTGTCCAGCATGTCCATTGGCACTACTGACAGTGGAAGTTATAATCATGAAACAAAAGATTAAGTTTCCTAAATTTCTGTGCAGTAGAAAATGAATGACCACATTTGTAGTGATATTTTTCACTCATTTCTCATCCCTCTATTTCTTTACAAGCTACTGTCATCTGAAAACTGGGGTTTCAGAGTAACAGCAACAAGAAAATACTGACAGATTAAATGAGGGTTGTCCAAGACAATCTTTCCAAGATGAATTGCAAGACTAGGTTCAAAAGTCTCATTCTGTAGCCTAGATAGTGTTATTTAATTGCCATTCTGACTGCTTTCTTGACCATCAACATAGCCCTTACTAACCCTATGTCTCAGTTTTGCAATCGGTTATCAAGCAAACCAAAGTGCTGTTAGTAAGTCTGAACAAAGTGCAGAAATTCTTCTGTAGAACATGCAAGCCCATGCAATGGTTTGGTGCTGTTAACTTTCAGAAAGACTTGGTTTAAAAAGGATGTGCTACAGTGCTCTAGATTTTCATTCCTCGGACCGTGGGTTACAGCCAGGGAGACCCATGCTTTTTTTGCTGCACATGATAGGCTCATTTTTGCTTACTTGAACTGTGATCAGTTTTACCAGGCCCTGACAAAGGTACACCAAACACAGGCTTGTTTTTCTTCTAGCAGAATGCAAGAAGAGTAATTTTACCTACCTTTTTCCCCCCCCTGCAGCCTACAACAGGGCCAAGGAGTACTTCAGATGAGGTAGAAGCATAATCGAATAATTTTAGTAGCCTTAAATCAAGCTGGCCAGTATCAAAATACTCTGATTTCTGAAGCACTCACTGGAATTTAAGGGGTCTTTCTGGAATGAATCATTCTGGCACAAGACACAACCACACACCATCTCTTTCTTCTATGCACTAATTTGTCATAAAGATCTGTTCCTCTGACATTGTCTCTGGTGCCAATAGATGACAGTCAATAAAATATATGTAAAAACAGCCACAGACGAAGCAAGCTATAGATTACAGAGTGAAGAACAGTCCAAAAATTCTGTCTTAAACCATAAAAAAAGATGAAACTTGTCTTTTCCTAGAGATAAAGATTTCTGCTCCAAACACTAGTTTTCCATTTCCCAGATGTGGCTTTTGAAAGGATTCACCATTTGTAAAAAAGGAACATGATGAGCAATAGCTATTTCCTGCTAATTTTGCTTCCTGTAGGGATTTGCTCCGTGGTGTGATCTCACATGTTCAGGGAATTGTATGTCCCAACTGGAACCTGCTTGGTCTACAGCCCAGTGAGTGATGATACGAAGAGAATGGAAAAAGCCCTTCAGCTTCAGCATGCTGGCACTGCCTCTGCAGAAGGCTGATGAAGAAATGGAGCTGACAATCTGAAGGAGGGATGTGTCTCCACCAACCCTGTATGTGCCAGGCTAGCACAGGACATGGCATCCAGGAGATGTGGCCTTTGTAATCTTGCTTCTGGGTCTGGCATGAGGAGCAGTGAAAGCACACTGGTGTTACAGTCCCTGGGGAAAGTGCCCTCCTGCATCTGCTCCCTCTCAGCTTTTGGCTTTTAAGCCCTGCAGAAGGAGCAGCACCCATTCAGGAGCACAAAGCCCTACCCTGGCACACAGGTCCCCATGCTGTAGCTGCTCCTTGTTTGACTTGGCCATCCAAGAGCTCTAAGCCCTTAAACAGAATCCTAAAACATGGACACTGTAAATGTAAAAGAGAAAGAGCATTTGGGCTACCAGGAAACGCCCATGGGAAATGTGGTGGCGCAATGTATCCCAAACTGTGATACACACCTCATAAAGGCAGGGGAGCCTCTTCAAAGCAGTCACACAGGTTGGCCCAGAACCAAGGCCTTTGCTGCAATAGCACTTGGTGCCATTGGAACAGCTGCAGAAGTAGCTAGGCTGTTATATTTACCTTTTTTTTATTTTTAATTTTAAATGTAGTGGCTATCCACTTGGGGATATAAATTTTACTTGTGTCCTGGAACAGAAACATGAAACAACTAAGTCTCACAAAACTCCTGTAAGACAAATTCCATAACACCCCCAATTTTAGAGGCAGAGACAAATGAAGTCAATATCAAACCCAGGGTGTGCACGAAGAGCTCCTACCCCTGTGTTCAAACCACAAGATAATTCCCCTCCTTTCAGGCCCTGATCCAGAGCAAATCAGTTGGAGTCCTTCTATTGAGTCCTCAATCAGCAGTGTAATCACTTTAGCATGTGTCAGGATTAAAACCAGCCCTCCAAATAAGACCATGTCTACACTGCAAATGCCTTACTGATAAAGGAATACCAGCACAGTAAACAGACAAAGCATTCCCGGGGCGGTGTAAACTTACACTGGCAAATCTGCTCTTTGTAGCGGTACAGTAAAATCATCCCCACAAGCAAAACAAGCACCATTTTGAGGTATAATTGCATCTACATGTGTAGTGTTTGCTCACTGAGAGGTGTCAGTCTGACCAGAACAGCTGTGCTGATAGAAATCTGCAGCACAGACCTGGCCCTATTTAAAAAAAAAAAAAAAAAAAAAAAAAGTTTTAAGCAATTAATAAAAATCAGCATTGACTCTCCGGTCAAAGTGGTGTCAGTTTGTCTCTTCAGAAGTTTACACAAATTGGTTGATTTAAGAAAGAGAAAGGAAAGGAATTTAACATGGTTACATGGACTTGCCTTGGCTGGTATTTCGAAGAGTGTAAAGCTATGGAAATCAGATCTACCGTGTGGAAACACCATTTCTGGACACAAAGCCAGGCTTTGTGAGTTTACAGCTAGATTTTTCCAAGCCCCTATTCAGCAAAGTCCTGTAGTCATAGCCTGCTAGTTCCACAGATGGGGGAAAATGGTGACGTGGAGGAGATCTCCCCATGGCCAGCCTCCCTGCAAGGCCCTAAAGGCACACTGCCTCTTGCTGCAGATATCTTTGTATCACCTCTGCTCCTACAAGTGAGAGCTTGAGACTGGGGGGAAAAAAGGAAGAAGAATACAAGGAAGGTACAAGGGATACAAATGCAAACAGCCAAAAATAAGACAAAAATCTGGCTGGGAAAATTCTTTGGAGGGAAAATGCTTCTCCTGAGAAGCCTTTGAAACACAAGAAAAATCATAGCTTAGCCCAAAACATTCCCTTCCATCCTTGGACCACTCTGCTTGCTCCTATTTCCACCTTAGGTGCAATTTATGTTCTGACAGTTTCTAAAGATCCACTTGAACAGAACAAGATTTGACTTGATGATGTGAGATCTGATAAAATTATGTGAGGAAATCCTAATTTAACAACCAATCCCTTGAATCACATTTCCTTAGCCCCAGTAGAATCTCATTGTGATAACCTAATTCGAGCTGCCTCCTCTCCGCTCCATTGCTGTGCCTAATGCAATCACTGCTCTGCTGAGCCTTGTGTTCACCCCTGCCCAGCCCGCTCCCTCCTGCACTGATTCCACACAGGGTGTCTGATTTACTCCCCTCCTGCTCCCAGCCTCCTTCTTTGCTGGATTCTCAGCAGCCAAAAGGCTCATTGCCCTGTGGTGTCTTTGCAGACACCACCTCTAATCCTTCTTTTCTGTTATGTTCCCCTCCTCTATGGGCATGATCTTTCTGAGTCTCCATTCTTTCATCTACTCAAAGATCAGTTCCATTTGCCTTTTCATTACCCAATTTACAACTGAAGAACCTTTTCTTACACAGGAGCTGGAGAAGACATAGCAGTGAAGCTACCACAGCCCCTTCTGCCTCACCTAAGCACTGACATTTCTCTTTCCATACTGATACCCAGACTAACATTCTATGCCAGCATAACTCATCTTTCCTTCCCTTGCTCCCACAAGGAAGAATTAGTTAAATAAACAGACAAAACTAGAAACTTGGCAGTCTCTTGTTTACTACAGACTCTCCTTGGCTTCCAATTTTTCCAAATTGTCCACAATTAATCAGGTACAGACAACTCCTCTATTCCCACACTCTAATCAGAAGTGCTTACTTGCTAAACAGCACTTCAAGATCTCTTCTTTCAAACACCACACTTCATTCCTGTGTGAAGCACACAGCCCCCATGCCCTGGCAGAGACACGGCCTCAACCCACCCTGAAGGAAGACGAAAAATGAGATGGCTGTTTTCTAGCTGTGCATACTTGAGAAAGAAATATGTATTTTCTTCCCTCCCTTTTGCCTTGCTGAGCATGTTGCAGTTGTGATGACATGTCAGAGGTGATTAGGCGCTCAGTGTCGATGACACACATAACTTATCCATGTGGCCAATAAAACCTCCACACAACACCTCCCCATCATCTCTATAGATCCTCTCAATTCCTACCCCAGGCTTCAACACCCAGGAAAGTTATTTATGCCTAAGTGAATTAGCTTGCTAAGAATTTCTTAAGTGGAGTGCGGTGAGCCAGCAGTTTTCTTCCACAAATGAGAAAATAAGTGAAGGGCTCTCAGAGATCAGTGCTGCTGAAAACAAATTGGCACAGCTAATTTTGGCCTGACAAGTGCACTAAGGATTCTCTACATTTCCCATACAGGTCAAGCTTATCGGTTCACACTTGTTAGTGCAAAAATCTCTTTTCCTATCTTTGTTTCTGCCACTTCTCTTATCCTGTCACTCTGCTGCAGTAAGTGCACTGGCTGGGCACTTCAGTAGCCATTTTTGCAAACACTCTTATTCCATTACAGAAAGATATTCACATTACACACAAATGACAGTAGACTTCAGTGTAGTGCTTATCACAGAGAAAGGACAAGACAGCCTAGTGCACCTACAGCATTTCATGCTGCCTTACACAATGTGATCTCTTTTTCAGCACCTTTCCTTCTGGAAGAGACAGGCAACATTTCAATTGAATCCTTTAAAAAAATTCAGCATGCAAAGGACATAGAGAGGAAGGGAGAAAAGTTATCCATTATGATGGATTAACTGCAAAGGTAGCACTTGTAATTTCCTCTCACTTTTGAGCCCTTGGGTCATAGACTTGACTGGGGTTGGATTGTCCTACATTTCAAGTTTGGGGTTGTTCCATTGCCTGACCGTGGGTGAAGCACACCAACCTGCTGACAAAGTTCTTTCCTTTCCAAAACATGGGAAAAGAAACCAAAGAAACAAAACCCAGCCCTAATTTAACAGGATTGGGATTTGCAGATGGGAAGTGCTTTACTGGGTCTTATCACTCCTGGGAGACTGGATATTTGCTGAATCACACTGCAATGGGTCAAAGGGATTCTGCTGGACACAGGCTGAATTTGGTGCTGATCTAGCTGTTGCAAAACATTGCTTGCAGTCTCAAGGGAAGTGCAGAATGGTAGAAGGCTGGAGATGGAGAGCCCTGCTAGGAGGAGAGCTCCTCTAGGTACACAGGGATATTAGGACCATAGGCAGCACAGTGAGGGATCTCCATGGGATGTGGAAGTTTGTGTTATGTTCCCCTGGCCCTCCTGAGTGCTAGGAGAGATTGTCTAAACTCCACAAGTGAAGGAAAACCACAGAGGCAGTATGTGTGACATTTTTCCTTCAAACTCAAATCATTCTATGGCCCATTTTTCCACTGAGCGAGTCAAAACTGCAAACCACAGTTCCCATAGGAAAGCAGAAGTCAAGCATTGGGCAAAGCACTTTTCTGAAACTGATTTTAGCATTTGCTTGATCCAGAGCAATAATCTGAAGTCAAGTAGAGGCATTTTTCTTTTTAAGTAATGAATGTTTAACAGTGGAGCAACTTATGGAGATGACTGCTTTCCCATCAATACTCTCTTCTTTCCCATTTATCATGCCCAGGGCAATGCCAGCAGTTGTCCTCCACTGTAGATTTTGAAGCCTGATAAAGGTATGCAATAAGGTCTAGTTGGCATGCAGGTTGATTCTGTTCCTATATAAACACCCTACCAGCACAATATGAATAGTTGTAGCATCTTTGATTCTCTCAGTTTTGGGGGCAAAAAGAAACATTGACAGAAGAGGAAGTAAGGTTTACTCCATGTAACAGCAAAATTCACTCTACAAGCCTAAGGAGGAGGAGGAAGAATTATTGGCCTGCTTAATAAGCTGCTGAGATGTCCAGAGGATGTGAAACTTCTCTAAGTTCAGGATTCCAGTTCAGAGTATTTCACACTTTACAATTCCCTGGCAGGCCAGCCTGTTTGCAAAGACCCTGGCTTCTGGGATTCAGCATCTCACATTAGGCCATTTGGAATTTATTAAACACGTGTCCCACAGAACACAAGGCTTCCTTCAGAGGAATAGGCAAATCACTTGTAAGTGTGCATTTACAAGATCAGAAGTCATGAAAACCATGCTCACTGCTTGTCAACTTATTTAGGGGAAATTGTGTAATCAACTTAGCACAGCAGTTATCCTTTACCTAAAAGATCATTGTTCCTGTATGTCACCACACTTGGCTATTAATCACTCAGAAAAATACATCATTTTTGTTTAAATTAAACTATACAAAGTGGGGTTAAGTCTGAATTCAGGTATCTTCTCTCTCTTTCAGAGAAGCTGGAAAAGTCAGAGTTCCTCTAGTTTAATCCCCATCTTTTGGAGAAAAATAAAGAAAAAAAAAAGAAAAAAAAAGATGAAAAAGAAAGACATATGAGTGAAGGTTGCTATAAACTACTTATGTCCTCATCACAAGCTGTTAAAGGAGACAGGTAGCTAAGCCATTCAACACCCTTTCTTTCATCTGTTCCTCTGTTTTCCTCAAACAATTTGGATCCCACATAGAATTTTTGCCACTGGCATTTTCTCCTTCTACCTTCTGCATTTCATCTCCTGTGCAATTCATGGCAACTCATGAAATGAAGCAAAGAGAAAAAGAGATTGAGGGTCACTTTATGACTAGACATGATGTTCTCCCTTGTCCAAAGCCAGTAGACAGCACTTTTGGAAGACAATGTGAAAACACTGTCATCCCAGTGTGGTGCCTGGAAACACATTGAGCTCCCGTACTCTGAGTACTGCTCATCCTAAAAGCCCCTCTGGATAGTGATCCAGCTCATTAAATGAAAAGTACTTAAATTCTGGAGAGACATGATCACATTTTTCCCTACTTGTCCTTCCAAAACCTCATATCATGTAATTGAAACTTTTTTAATAATTATGCCAGAAAGCTGACAACAGCTCAGATCCCCTCTCCCCACCATGACTTTACCTGGGCTTTACCTGCCATGAATGATGTTATGCCATTTCTGGGACTGTTTCAGAACCTGCCACTTTGGGATATCTCTCCTGTGCATTAAAGTGCATCTGGTTACACTCCAGAAATGCATACTGCCAGGTCAAGGGTTTTTCTTCCCTGGGAATTAATTATGAAGTCTTCATCTCCAACATGTACGGCTACTTCTTATTTGCTGCCTACATGCTTTTCACTTTCCTGTTTTTTAACGGGTTGGAAATGCTAACAAAAGAGGTAATCTGCCTTTGTGGGCACTCCCATAATTAGCAACATGCACATCTGGATAGAGTTTCAATAGTCCACTGTTATTCAAACAATTTGTAGTCACACAGACTGTGTAGTGAACCAGCAGACCGAAGCATATAGCTTTTCATTATTATGTGGTATACAGTACCCATAATACACAAATAAACTCAAAACCTGCAGCAGCAACAATGACACATTCTGTGTGACCTCATTCACCAAACAGCTCTCTAAGAAGTCTTTATCGAAAAATGCAACACATCCACTAATTATTCGGGGTTGTAAGTGGGTAGGAAGTGTAGGAAAATCTTGCTGCATCTGTTCAACATTCTAAAAAGCCAAGTCCAACAGCATTTACAGGATTTAAAAAATAAAGTCTATAAAAAACCAGGAGAGCTTAGTTATGTGGGTACACAGTACCACGTACCATGTAACAGTAGTCGATTTTACAGGATATGTAACAATACACACCAGCATAGCCAAAGGCAGGATCAAGCCCTTAAAATTTTATATTGTGCTTCGTGCTCAAAGATTTGTTTCAGTGTGGATGCCATGACTCATATTCTCCATTCCCCCAGTGCTTCATCCCCTCCTTCCTCACAGCCCAAGCTAACTTTTTATTAAAATGCTCTGGATGCAGATTCGCTTGTTTAAGCCTGGTATTTATGTATTTCATCCTGCAACCTGTACTCACAGAGCTACTTACACAAGGACTGTGAGACTGGCCTGTCTGGAAATGTTTACTGCAGAAAGAAAAGATGTCTATTCCTGCTCCTTGGCTGAAGGAGGCTTTTCCTTTTAATGAGAGACTGCCCAGATTTCCTCAGCACAGGACTGACTAGGAAACATCTCCCCTTGTTGGCCCCTACACAGCTCTACAAGGATCCTATCTGAGCCCACACTGCTGAACCATTTCTAAGTGGTGTTTCAAAGATTTCACAAGATATCTCTACTAGTTGTTGGCTACAAGACTTTATATTAAAAATTTATTATCAGAAGAATACATAATTCACTTAATCAGTACTGAATCAAGGACATAATTTTTAATCTTTATATTCTTTTTCTTGTCCTTCTGCATTATACAGAATGAGACAACAGTAACAGCAGGGTTACCTTTCTCCCCCAAAAAACTGCTTTGCATCCTCTGCATCTTGCCTGAACAACTCTGAGTTTGGAAGAGCTTGAGAATGTTTATTTCTCCTAGAAGGAGTTTGGGTCCATGCTTGTAGTGCAGCCTTTTGGGGCTTTTGGTGACAAGACAAAAATAGAGATAGGACTGAGTTTCCACATTGGCCTGCTGCTCTGGGATAAGGGATATTTCAGAGCATGCTAAGAATAAGTATTTCTCCCTCTGCACTTCTTCAAATTCTGTGAAATGCTTTTTTGAATGATGTTAGGTATATCAAGGATTGTTAAACTGGGTTTTAATAATTACCCACACTGACTTATCAAAACTTGTGTATTTATGTGTTCCTTTTAAATAACAATTCTTCAATCACAAAAAATTATATTCACCAAAACCTGATGTCTGCACATGGCACACATTCTGGCAACACAAATCCACATGACAATTACCTGGATCTTTTGACTAGCTCCTAGTGTTACAGATCTAGGTGGCATTGACAATAGATGTTTTCCAGCCAATCCCACATTTTTGTCAACCAAACACAAGCAAAGAATTTCTTCTCGTATGTGACAACACATTCTTATTTCTCAAAGGTATTGTACAGCTACATTAATGCATGAGAAATGTGTTGAGGTGATGAGTTGAAAAACACAATGAAGGTGCCAATCAAGACTTAGAATACTGACAAACACTGAAGAAATTCAAACCTCCATACAAAAGCTGAAGCTCAAGGCCTGTGTGAAATAAAATAAAAATTATGTGACATAACAAGCATTATATTTGATTAAAAAAATTACACTTTTTCTCGTATGAAATCCGAATTATTTCATTTTTCAAAAGTAAAGTTACAATAAGCAACAAAATCTCTTGCACAAACTGCAGAGTAAGTTAATTTTGAATACAACTAAACAATATATCAGCGAAGTATTCCTTTCAGCTTCCTGAAGACTTGTATATTGCCAATTTATAATTAGTTGCAGATTTTCAATTACTTTCTAGCTAACAAAACAGTTTCATTTGCATTGTTTACTTGCCACTTAACTCAAATTGTACCCAAATTGGTTATTTTAAAATGTGACACAGATTTTCAGGGCCAAAGCAAATTCTATATATTTTAATGTAACAAGCATCTGTATTTCAGTCTTCAGTGATAAAAGTGTACAGGATTTGGCCAAAACTCAATCAACTCCATCACAATCTCAAAATGCCTCCTGTGCAATTTGTCAAAAGCAGATTTCTTGGCAACAACACATAAAACTACAGCAACATATAATGAAGAACATAATCTCGGAAAATACGCAAAGTTTGTTTTGTGTACTAATTGAAACTGGGAAACCACTGTAGGCATATTTAAATTTAAGAGAAGATCAAAGAAATTAACCATCAAAATATCATTCTGCTACTGTGCTTAAATGCAGTCCACTGCACTGAGTCTCATTCCTGGTAGCCCCACTCATCAGGAGCACAGCAAACTCAAGGTGCAGGGATCTGGGGCTAGAGTGACTAACTGGAGATGCTCAGTACCAGGCAGACCTCAGCTAACTCTGGTACATGATATTTTTCATGATCATGCACCCTGCTATGAGATTTAAGAACTGGCTGTCTGCAGCAATACCCTGTGCCAAGGGATTCCTGTTAGCATGGGAGAGAAGTGTTCTCCACTCCCTCTCCTGCCACACAGACATTAAATGCAGGGGAATTTTGACTTCCAGAATAGCAAGTTCAAGTGTCTGACCTGCCTTTGTTGTAGTACTCATTCTGTAATTGATCATCCTTCTCCTCCCCATATAAAATAGGCACAAGTTTAATTTTTTTTCTCATCCAGAATGTCCCACTCAACATCTGTAATTGTTCTGAAAATGTGTCCATCTCTGCTAGATGTGGGGGTAGGACACCTGTTATTGGGCCCAGACAGTCTCCTGAAGATAAGGACACACCCAACATGGAGCAGACTTTTCTTTTTCTGCACCTGGAGGTGTCCTCATGGACCAGAGTGGAACCGAGTGGTGACACTTTCCTGATGAGTTATGACAGATTCAGGACTTACAAGTTTGCTCTAAATGTATGCACATTCCTGTGACACATATTTTACCTTTTCTATGAAAAATCTTATTCAAAATTTTATTATCTGAACGAGTCTAGGTTTGCAGAGCTGTTTTACAATTTCTCCTTCTCCTCCCCAGCCCTACCTGAGGCTAGAGCTGCCTTGGCCATGGAGTGCCTTGGTGCCAGCAGAGATCACAGCTCCACTGTGGCTGATTGCAGTAAATAGGCACATATGCTGAGTTCAAAGGAAGGACAAAACTTCCCTGGACATTTTGGACTGAAATTTTATTTTGTTCTTGGATTGAGGCTGATGCGTGTCATGAATTACACTGGTTTAGATTACATGGTACAGAAAGCAGGTAATGTTTTTTTGAGTGGAGAAGCATCTTTTGGGGAAGTGTTATTGCTATTGTTCCCTCTAATTTCCTGTTTCTTCTCCTTTTGAATGCAGCATGACAGCACTAGAGCAGTCTCTATAACACAGTTACTTAATATTAACCTACAGAATTTCCTAGGGAATACTACTTAATCATATTCTATGCACAATAGCAATTTAACAAAATATATATGTTAAAAATAACGAAGTCTACCTTACTAGCCCCACCCCTGAACAGCCATTATTGTCTCCTTCCAGCAGCAAGAAATGGGTATTTAATCTTACTTTCAACTTTCAGTCTTTAAATCAGTTTTAAATCCATGACAAGACTTTACATCCTACCCTATTGTTAGCAAGATTCCTTAATTGCCTCCTTTAAAAGACTTTATCCAACCCTTTTGAAAGTTTAAATAAATTATATCCACTGGTTCTCCTTTATCCATTATTTGTTAACTATTTCAAAGAAATCTGAGAGGCTATAGAAATCGTGCTGATTTGCCCCCATCATATTATCCTCATCTAGGTCCTTTATAACTTGATCTTTAATCATTCCCTCAACCATATTTCTTTACAGTGAGGTGCCTCCCAGGTTTATAATTTCAGGGATCGCCCATAACACCTTTTAAAAGGAGGGCAACAATGTTGATCACCCTCTCATTAAACTTTTTTTTTTTTTTTTTTTAATAATGTGCTGTTGTCATTTGTCAGTTGCTCTGTTGCCAGCCATGGTTTTCTCCATTTATGGCCTCTAGGCTTGGTTACTGCATCTAAATATATTTAAAGGCAAATTTGAAAAATCTGAAAAATTTGCAATTGGTACAGCCCACCTTAACAGCCCCAGCTGTGTGAGTACATCCAGGGCATCCCCATGGGACATCCCCATGGGACACCCCCATGGGACACCCCCATGGCCCTCTGCTTTCACCACTGGCTCTCTCTGGAGCTGAACACAGGCAATGTCTCCATCCTGGCATTCAATGGACCCACACTTCCACTGAATGAGACAATCTCCTGTCACACTGAACCTCACCCTTCCCTGAGGATCTGCTGCAGGATCAGTCAGCAACAAAGGTGAGCCTTGCAAAATTCAAAAGAGAGCTGTCTCAGAGGCTGGTGCAAGAGTAAAATTAACTTTTGCAAGAGACAAAAGTAACAGTGATACTGTATCACATTCCCAAACAACAGCCAAATTTTTTTCTTGTGGTTTAATTAATAATAACAATAGGCATATCCAGACCTTTGTCAGAGTCAGTGGGGCAGCTAAATAAGGAAGCAAGATATGTATTTTCTTAAATTTTAAAATGCATAAGGCATGCAGATACTATTTTGACATGAGAATGAAACCTAAAAACCTAGAGAGCTATTCCCCTTGAGTTTCTTCCAAACTTGTATCATTGCCATACAGATCCAATTATCTATTACAAATTAATTCTTCTAGTCCTTCCAGCACATTTTTTATCCCTTTGTCTCTGTCAAAACGCTGCTGTCACTACTTGCAAAGAAAACCAATGGAGGAGGTATTTCCCCATTGCCTAGTGATGCAAACAAATAATCTAGCTTTTCTACACTCTCCTGCTCATCAAGCTGAACTGGGTTTGACAACTGGAATGTATTAATTAAACCCTTGCACATTTAAGGGGAAAAGAGTCACTCTGCCAAATAAAATGGGACAATAATGAGGACAGCATTGGAGCATCTCCACTGAAAGCTTGCCACATTTCTAGACATGTATTCATTCACCCACTCACCCTTCCCCCTCCCCCAGGATCTCCAGTTTGGTATGAAGTTCAGAAACAAGGATAACAGCAAGCAGCAGACCAGATAAGCAGACACAGTGAGTATTTTTTGATTTCCCTTATTAATGACACGAAGAATTGGCTCTTTTTAAAAGGACTGTGTATTATTTCCTCCCACTATTCTCATGAAGCAAAAGCATAACACTAAGAAAGGGGTCCATAGAGTACCATGCAAACAGACTCAAGGCATTTGCCATCACGTTTGGGATCTCAACCACCCTCTTCTGGGTTTTACAAACTACTTCCACTACAGAGTGCCCCTTGCTTTGGGAGAATGGGATGCAGCTGGGGAAAACACTGCTTGGAGGCCCAGTATCTACAACAAATGGGCTTTGGGGCTGCCAGGAGGAGAGAGAATACCCCAAACTCCCTTTCCTCATCCCTATGGGGCAGGACAGTTTGCAGCTGCAATCCAGGCAGGCCCAGCTGCAGATGGTCACCAGGAGAGATTTGTGCTGTTGTCTGGTGGCCATAAAGAAAATGCCCTGTCACCACATCCTCTAAAAGCACTGCATGGCAGCATTTCCCAAGGATAGCCTGGAAGGGAAAGCAAGGCACCAAACCCTTGGAAACAACTAATTGCTTGAGAGAGAGTGTAAACTTAATAAGTAGGCCACACAGATCACATCTTTACCACCAACACGTTGAACCATTTACAAAAAAGTTTTGTAATTCTGCATAATTAAGTCTTTTAATAATGTAGATTTGAAGACTACAGAGCCACTGCACTTAAGGTTGATGCTATTTTAATTACATGGAAAAGACATAATTTGGGAAGAAGCCTTGCAGTTTATTACATTTACTTCTGTCAAATAACTTATAATTGTGTGCCAAGGTGCCTGAGAAAAGTATTGTGGGTTTTTGCTGTTTTTAAATATCTTATGCCACTCGAAAAGGATTACTTCCTTTGTAAGTTGCTGCTTCAACTGAAAGGTAGCAATTAATTAATCCATTTACATAAAACTGTCTTGGATCAGCTACCTACAAAGATGAAGGCTGAAATCTACCTTCTAATTGAACAAATAAAGTTTTAAAAATAAATATATGTTGGTAATTATCTGTAATAATACAAATTAGGAAATTTAGCTGATAAAATGAATATGTCAGAAATTAAGACTAAATTCTTATCATCCAAATTAAATAGGAAAGTCTATCAAAAATTTCTTCTAATTTATCTTTCATTTATTGTCATTTTGCACATCTTTGTATCATTTGTTGTTTTGCCATATCTCATGATGCAAATGGAGAGGAGGCGGAAAGTGTCTCTGTTACAAGGGATGTGCATATTCTGATCAGGGTTTTGGGGTTTTTTATGTTTGTTTGGATATGGACAGGGCAGAAAGAAAAAAATCTCTGTTTTTCACAAACTGTCATTATACACAGCAGGAGATAATAAATGACATAATTTAGCAAAATAACCTGAGGTACTTCAACACACACAATCAAAAGTAAACTGTTCATTTATCTAACTATACAATTGATTTGAGTTCATAGTGTACTAATATATCAAGTAAAATAAAATAGGTGTGTCTTATTGCAATAGTTTTAACTTCAGAAACACAGCTTAGAGCAAAATCATGGTCTCACTAGCATTTAACTACAGTCTATATTTTTTCCTTCTGTACTTTAAAGAGGAAATTGTACAAAAACATCGTATGCCAGTGGTGAAAGAGATCTACACCAGAGATTTGCATTGCTGCAGCTACAGCAGCACAGACAGACGGACCCCGTGCAAAGCAATTTTTACATCCAACCTCCAGCACAGAAGGTGGTTTCTCATCCTCCACCTGTGTGGTGGTTCAGCTGATTAATGGTCTCACTGTGACAGCTGTTACACATGCAAAACTTGCACTGAAGCGAGATGTGGGGGATTTTTGTCTGCATAATGACTCGAGGACACAATTCTGAGTCATATCACATGTTCTGAGCCAGGTATCTTCCCTTCCTAATTACAGCATTCTTTGCTAATGGATGGGATACGTTTTCTTCCAATATATCTCATCCAAACGTTCTTCCCACACATAAATCAAACTTATAATACTAAAAACTTAATCTGGAGAGATTTCATATTAAAGCTTGCTCAGTCTGTCTCCAGGCAGCGACTGGGAACCTTGGAAGCAGCTGAGATGGTGCGTTACACACGTTGTGCCTGCACTCACCAAACCAGATCTCTGAGATGTATGAAAATATTTATGTACACAACTTGGAGTACTCACTGGGAGTATGCATCTGCATAACAATGAGCACAGTGTTAAGTGCTCACAATACCAGAGCTCAAATCCACAAGAGATTTCACTCTGCAAACATCCCAATCTCATTTTTTACTACTGACCAGTAATGGGACCTGCAGTCTGGATTATTGAACTTCTACATCTGGAAACATCTGTGCAAGCAACTCTTCAGAGCAGAGGACAGCACTAATTCTAGGTTTATGCAGAGCCTCCAGACTGTGGGCTACCCTTTGATAATCAAACCAAGTAAATATCTGGCAAATAATATTTTAATACATCTGCTGTGTGATCCTTTACTGTTGTACCTCAAAACGTTATAGATTTTGTAAAATTATTCTAACTGAATTACTGAACTAAAAAAAACTGTCTTTTTACTTTAACTATACAGCAAACTTGTTCCCTGTTCCAGGACTTCCAGGTCCTCAGCTGAGGTGCTGGGCACGTGGGGTAATGATTCCTTCAGCTCCAGTCTACACATGAGGTAATTTAGTGAGGCATTTTAGAAATTGGATAGAGCATCTCTGGCCCTGTTTTTATACTTGCTTAAAGGAAACATTTCAAATAGGATATAATAGTGGACAGAACTGCATATCTAACATAATAAGCAAAAATTGAACACCTTTAGAGGTACACTTTTGCACAAGTTTTCACGCATGTGAACCAAAGCATAAATACAAGATATAAGTGCACTACAGAAAATACTGTTCATGAATGGATGTTATGTAAGAGAACATGTCACTTCTTGAGGTAATCTTTACTACTAGTCTGAAATAATTAGTAAATAGGATGCAAAAATCTAAAACAATCCAAGGAAAACAAAACAAACCTGTTTTCTTTTCTGCTTCTCTTTCAAACAGTGTTTCAAAGAATTCCTTTGCCTTTTTATAATTTCTACAAAATTGGAAAAAAGCATCACCCAGGTAAGTTTACTGATCCTTGATTTAATAAAAATAATGTAGATTCCTTGCCTCAGTGACAGTGAGCTACCTCCTGACAGTAAGCAACACTTCCATCTGAAGTCCAGCACATAAGGTATGATAATGCAGCCATTGCAATGAGAACCCTTTTGCGCCAGGCATGGTCATTTCATAACAAAGGAAATAAGAGATAAATACTTCTCACCACATTACAAATAACAGAACACATATAATCCTCCCACACTTCTGCATCCACACTGTATCAGTCACTGGTGTTAAGATGATTAATACAACTCAGTTTGCTCAATAATAATCTGCTTTTGCTTTCACCAGGAAGCTCATCCTTCCTCCTTTGCCTATGGCTCTTTTATTGTTCTCTGCCTCTGGTTCCAGAAAATGGTACAGCTTTGCAAAATGCTTAGAGATGTTTCATCTATGGAAGATGCCATGGTGAATAAACTTCTACATTGCTTCACTCTATATGTGTCAAAAGTGAAGCTTCTTCTGCCACTTATGACAAGTGTCTTCTAGGAGAGACAAGCCTAGCCTGAGGAGTTATTCAAAGGGTAAATGCTGTGTTTAAAAAGAAGGTCTACCCTTGGCAGAAAATCTGATATGTTCTCCTTTGCAGGAATATAATAACTTCTAATACCAAGACTGATTTGAACCAGAGAAAATAGCTCTACCACAGTTGATTTTTTACAGCTGAGGTTTTAACTTTACACCAAAATGTTAAATCCCTGCTGCACATGTGTAAGGCTGCATCTCCAGAGTGGTTCATTTCTCTGAGGTCCACCTAGAAAGTGGCCATAGGTAAACAATTCCATTTTAAGGAAATTTTTATTTTTATAGCTCCTGGACCATTATCTAGATGTATCTATTGAGTTACAGGAAGGATATTGTCTTATGGAAGATCATTACCTCTGAATTGCTCATCCTGTTGCTGTTGATTTCTGTGATGCAACAACCTTTGGCAAATATACTTGAAACTATGTCACACTTGTCTCCTTCTGAGGAGGTAATGCCAGTGGAAGTCTCCTGGTATCTGGAAGTTTTCTTTTGTACTCATGGAATAGGTAGACAGGAGTTAAAAACTATTGCCTATTTCCTTTACATAAAAATGAGTTTGAGAAATCAATTCTGGAAATTATAATTCAGTTTCTACTTCTACTTTGCCCCAGATGACTTAGACATTACCTCATTGACAAGGATCAGAAAGAAACCACTGTTTCAACTTGCCAAGCCTGTGGCTAGAAGTGACATTCTGAGTCTGATCTTAGGTAACAATCCCTAAGCAAAAGGCTATAAAACTAATTACTATTCCCTTGAGCTGTCTGGGCTATAGATGGCACCATCATACACTATTTATTTATTTGGATGAAATTCTGTGTCAAAATATTTCAGCAGGACTGCAGTGACCTGGCAAGATACTATAGGGATGGATGACTTAGATATGCCACAGATCAGAAGATATACACTTGCTAAGAATGACTCTCAGAATGTTAAAACATACGAAGATAGTTATCAAAAAGCAAAACATATCACAGATTTTCTTTCTCATTTTTTAAAGTTTAAGAACAGCATATAAAGAAACAATATTGCAGAGTCTTAATTTTTTATCAGCTAGCTCTATTCCTAATTATTCCTATATTTTATCCTCTGCAGATGCCAAAGATAAAATAGAAACATAATTAAACGAAAAGCAAGGAGAAGATGTCCTGAACCTAAATGTGTCTAAGATAACCTAGTTTTTGGAATCTAAACAAATGCCTGTTTAAACATTTCTTCTGCAATATGCCTCACTTGGAAGCATCTTCATTTCCAGGTGAAAATTGCAAAATTGAATCCCTGACACCAATGCAACTAAGACCTCAAGAGCTTTGCTTCCTTAAAATGTACAATCATTTCTCACTAGCTGACACTAGCTGTTGACCTGTGTGATTTGTTATCTTCAACATAAAGTACACAAAAAGCTTTAGAAATTCCACATACAGGACCATCTGGTTAGTGTTACCCCATTTATTCCACTCTTTTTCCATTAAAAGTTTGAACTAGAAGTACACGAAACACTAATAATAAGTAGAATGTTCAACAAATGCTAATGACTGACTATAACTTATCACATTCTTCATTCTAAATACCTCATGGAAGAAATCCATTTGTTCTCAGAAATCTTCACCATTAGAGAATTTTCTCACTGTCCAGAGGAACTGATATTTGTTCTTTTTCATAATACTTGCCAGTTATGTGTGCGCAGGATGCAATCACCAGGAGCTGAAATGGTGTACATTTTACTTCTTACAGCTGTTTAAGTCCTGGAACAGGATTGTCTCTATTGCTTCATGTGCTAAACAGGAAAGGCATGTGCTGGCTTTTGAGTCCATGGCAAACAGTATTCTGCACCCGGATGCACAGAATCCTTCTCTAAAGTTCACACCTGGCAATGTGTGTAAATCCATTTTCTTATTCTTCAAAGATTTTCCAAGCCTGCATCAGCTTGAAAACCAATTGTTTTTATATGATAAACCAGGAGGGAAATGGGCACACACTCAGTCTGCTCTAGAAAAGGCAACAGCTCCATACTTATTGTGCTCTCCTGTGATCTGACAGATCCAAGATCCTGTTTCCAGTTCAGACTGAATGCTCACATTTCACACATGAGCTTAAGTTTCTGTCTACTGACCCTTCCAGGGAAGGTGTCTCTGTTTCTCCTCTTGTAATCATTCATTTCCAAATTATAGTTACTCATTGAAGCAGGCATTTTGATTCTCCCCCAGAGCTCCTCCAGAAACAGCCACAAGACCATTTGGATGGATGAGAAAAGGGCAATGGATGCTAGGTCTGTATATATCTCTTTCACTCTTCTTTTGACCAGAAACTCTTTGTCAAATGTAGTAAAAAAGTGAAAAATGGCAGTCTTGTATACAGGTTTTTTTTGGGGGGGATGGATTTTTTTTTTGTCTAAAAATTTCTCCTTAGCCTCACTGAAGTGTTACCACTCTCATGTACATGTACCCACATATCCACAGTACTCAGGACTTTCTGAAAATGAGAATTGAATATTGGGCAGGTCATCTCTCAAACCCAGTGCTCTCACCAGACCAAAAGCCAGAACAAATCCCAGCCAGTGGTGTGGGGAAATGGATGTGTTCCAACTCAGTGTTCTATTCCAGCAGTTAGGAATTGTTCCTCAAGCTATGAAGCTCCCCTCAAACTCTCCCTTTCAGGCTGAAAAGAGTAACAGAGGCCCTTGTTGGGAAGTGAAGCTGCTTGGCACACCAGGCAACACCTGGAGTAGGAGAGCTATTGCCATATTGAGGGCCTGGTTACCCTCCATTGCACTGACAGGATTCCAGGGACTGAGCCAAAGATGGGCCTGGAGCTCTTGTGCAACCTCGTCACATCGAATAAAACATGTTTGAGACTGACTTCCTTGCATTTATGTGCATTATAGAAATGTATATAACAGGCACTCAGGGGAGAAATATATTCTAGGAGCACACCCACGTCCAACATGTCAGTGAACATTTTATAAACAATTTTCATATTTACAACAAAACCAAGTGTTGGATTCTTGAACCAACAGTAACCCCTTAATGAGTCTTTACGTGTAGCAAGAGCAAAGTAGGAACAGGATCATGCATGGCTTGGGAAACTGTAAAGGAAACTGAATCTTCTTTCACATCATTTCAGGTTCATCCTATCAAACACCATTATGAATTAAAGGGCTACAATGAAATTTGTCATGGGTGGGGGTTTAGTTTGAAGCAACAATACTACATTTGATTCAAGAATAATCAATTGCGACCTATAATACCAGCGTGCCAGCTTTTTCAAATTAACTGACCATGGCTAGCAAACAGCTATTAACATAGTGACTGTGTGGGGATACAAAGATATGCAGTGTCTGTGCTGCTGAACCACAAAGTATTTTTAAAAGAAGAAAAAATTAAAGAGGATGACCTCCCCCTCTCCAACTGGCCACTAAGACAATGAACTTATTCAATCTTTACAGTCTTTTGTGCTTCTTTATAGGAATATTCCACCAATTTCCAAAATGATAGCTGGTAGCTGCCTTAATATGATTTTTGTGTTAAAATAATGACTGTGTTCACAACAGGGCTAAGTGTTCTATTAAATCAGTGATTAGTACACCCTTGTATACATGCCACATGTCAAAACCATCATACATCTTTGTAATTGATTATAAAATCCTCTGTAAGTATGTATAGTCATAAGGCCACCCTGATGTTAAAACATCCAGACACAGTTTACTACTCACTGCTAAATTCATCCATTCATGGGGATTGACACCAACCTTTTCTATTTTCTCTCCCTAACAAACTGCAGATGTGTCTTCTGTGCAGGAGACAAAAACAAAAGACTTGAAGGATGACCTTCAGCACAGCAATTTGGCCATAAGCTGGCAGTGGCCACAGGAGCCCAAGGAAGATGGATGCACCAGTGACTTGTCCCCAGCACAGGACAGGACAGAGTTATGCTCCTGCTGCACCAACAGGCCCGTCCAGATCATCTGTTCCAGCCTCTCCACCAACAACAGATGGTTCATATAAGAATACAGTATAACTCAGTTGGGGTTTTTTCCCAGATTTTGAGGAATATGGTTGCCTAAGGACAGATATGTGCTTTGCTATAAGACTGCCTGGTAGTAAACACCCCTTTAAAAAATACAGCAATATTTTTCAGAAGTAATGAAAACTGCACAACTGAGGACATAACAAACCCAGCATTTTTAACAGACTGAGAAATCTGTTTGGCCTAATTTTAAATAAATATGATAAATCAACAAAGCAAGGACTCTTGTGCCATTCTTTACTGATTAAAAAAACCCCACAAAACACAAATGAAGAGACCAGCTACCAATTTTTTCTCCCTAGCAGAAAAGTATACTTTTGTTCTATTTCCTTATAATAAAGAACAAGAAAATTCTTGGGTCTCAGGCAATATAACTGTTCACCTCAAAGGAAGATGCCAGGCTTAGAAAATTTCTAGTGATAATTCCTGAATTTCAGAAAGCAATTGTGAGAAGCTGGTTATGATGGGGATGCATACAAAGCCATCCTTACAATGCACCTCTTCCTTCTGCTTATTGAAAGAGCAGCTTTGGAAAAGCTTGAAGAATTTTGACCATTGTTACTCCTCTTTGCTATGGTTTCCCTTTTTCTGTTATATAAACATAATCTACTTGATTTTTCTTTCAAAGCAGCCTAATCCCCTCCCAACCTATTCTCATTCATTTATTCCAGAGGGGAGAGCTCCCACCTCCAGTCAGCCCCTGACAGTAGGCTCCATCACCCATTTGTTACCTTTTCAAGCAAGGATCTTTGTGCTTTCTCCCCTGCTGCCCCCATGCTTGGGTAGAGCTCCTTGTTCATGTCCACAAAGCTGCCTCGTTATCCTCCTTCAAATCCCCTCTCAAACCTCCTCTTAACTCTGCTGCCAGAGAAAAAGCTTGACAATGGCTGTGCTGCTGCAATATTGAGCCCACTACCTATGAAGCCGACCTTCTTATTCACTCCTCATGCTTCCCCATCTGCTTATACCCACCTGTTGTCTCCTGTCATTGGGTTTAAAATTTATCAGAGGAGAAAGGGCTGAATCAGCTTGAATTACTTTGCCTTTGCTGAGAATGCATATTCTTGTCAGCTGACATGAGGCAACTTGTTACCCTGAGAAAACATCTTTATATGCCTCAGCCATCTGGATGTAAATTCTCTGGAGGGGGCAACTCTGCTCTGTGTTTGAATGCTGCCTAAGGGTCCTGGTCCTGGCTACTCCATAGCCCAAAAACACTGCTGGATCTGCAACAAGGATTATGTTTGCTCTTGTAGGCACCCAGTTGTGTGTGTTACCATAGCTTGGGAGCCTGACTACACAGTCAGAAGACAGAAAGTCTACTAAACAGTGGAATGAAATATGGGTCAGCCTCTCAGAGTACTGGACATATGGCCCATATTTAAGTATGACTAATACACAGGCCAAATTCTACTAGACATTTAAGAAGTTGGGTGATAGACATATATACAGCTACAGCCTACCTGGTTATCCATCCATGAACACAGTTACCACAAGCAGGGGGTTAAAACAGCTTTACCTCAATACCAACATCATCTATCTCTACAAGGCTGCTATTTCCACTGCCTCCTCTCCACCCTGTTGGACAAACAATAGAGCAGCATCACTCAGTCTCAACAGCCCCACAGGAAGGATTAAAACTTTTAGCTACTGTGAAATGATCTTTTTTAAAAGCTATATGTTATTTTCCAGATGAAGTGGTTTTTGAGTGATGCTAACAGAAGTGGGTTGGTGATGTACAGGGCAGGGAAGAAGACTTCCCTGAGTGGTCAAATCAAGCCTCTGAGTCATTCAAAGTATAGGAAAACATCTTTGATTAAACCAATCAATGCAATTTTCAATCTGTCATTTAGTTAAGAAAATAAATTACTATTTTTACTCTAGAAATAAATACGCAGCATTCTAGAGCAAAAATCCCAGCCTTTAACTTTGTGCTTGCTTATTGTCTGAGGGCAAGGTTTGAATTTGCCCTTGCCTAGAAATCCCATTTAGGAAAGTATGGGATCGGTTTCTTCCTTTCTAAAAAAACCCAACTTTTACAAGTGGAAAAACATCCCACAGAGGCTGCAGGGTAATGTTTTTCATTAACCGGAACACGCATTTTCAGAAGTAAATCTGCATGCTTTTTTTCTGGCAATAATTAACAAATTATTGTATAGCATTTTTTTAAAATTACTCCCCAGATAATGACTTTTCTGTTAGTTTACACCAATGAATACTGCCAACCTGTTTGTTTTTAAGAACAAAGCAAGAAGTCCAAAGCCCATTGCTGCAAGCCATATTTCCAGTCCCTATCTTCTGCATAGTTTTGAAGTATAAAAAAGAAAATCTTTTTCTAAAACTTAATATAGAAAAATGAGCATGTCCAAAACAGTTTCAAACCCCAATCTTCAAATGAAAGTGCAAAATGAATTTAAAACTGCAAATGAAGTAACATTTGTTTTAGTAAACAGCAATTTGTACAGATAAGGTTATTTACACAAGAGCTCAACACATTTTTTCCATCTGCATTATTTGACAAGATGGATCCAAAATTCAAGAAAGTTAAAACTGAATAAACAAGGGTATCCGTATATTTAAAAATCCATTTCTTTTACTACTTCACCTAATACAAAATCAGCCCAATGCAACTGCCATTTTAAGGAAGTCTTACAAAGTTTGAATGAGCAAGTGTACTTCATTACAAAAGATAAAAGTTTCTTCTTCCCTACAGTGAAAACAGGTAATTTCAGAGGCTGTGGCTTATAATTATTCACTGCTGAAAGGATTTTAAAAGGTCCATATTGAAAACAGTGACCCCCAGCTTCGCCTCAGGATGAATGGAGGTAGAAATTCTCATTTTGCCAGAATGCTGGTTGATAACTGTTAAGTAAAACATGCATTTCTTCATTACAGTGTGGTCTGCAGGTTCATTTAAATAACAATATCATCCAGCATAAAAGTCACAAAAGAATTATCTAGCAATTTCAATATGTTGAAATGTATTATTAGTGCTAACAATGGGCACCTTGAGTAAATAAATGAATGTTATTGGCAGCATTACTTCCGACTATTTAGCTTTATGGAATATCAAACTCTATAATTCAACACCTTGGTCAAGAGTGTTTGCTTGTGTAACTTTTGAACTAGAATTGACATTTTTTAATGTCTCTCCAATTTCCTCTTCCTTTCTGGACTGTTACCAAGAAAGCAAAAAAATACATTGCCCAAGCATGGGAAGCACTATTGTGTCCTTTTGTGAGGTATTTAAAGAGCCACCTTCATATTGTCATTATTTTTCATTACAAAACCCCCTACATATGGAAATTAGATTTTTTCAAAATGTATGAATTTATAAATGATATAGACAGCATACAAAATCCATCAACAGTCTTTTCTGACCTGCAAATCCCACAGATCTCACAGAAAAAAATTAACATTTTAGAATATTATTATTACAGGAAATCATCTCTATCTCAAGAAACCCCACCCTATTAATTACCATTATGATAGAAATCACAGCACAAGATGCCTTAAGTTTTAGCTTTCATATTTTCCAGATTCTGTACTGCCTTAGTGTGTAAATCAGAACTTCATATAAAGTGTTAGCAAATTCTTTTCACAGTTTAGTTAAACAAAACAATCCTTTTCCAGCCTGAGAACCAAGGACACTGTTGCATCTTTGGGCCCAAAAAGTACAAACAAGGGCAAATTGAGGAGAGCAATCTAGGAGGATGGGATTTCATAACTTGAATTATAGTTCATAACCTGTAATTAGACAATTAACCCCAATATGTCAATGGACCAAAACTTATAAAAGAGTGAAAACTCACAACTGGTCATCCATCTTAAGTCCGTCTTAAGCAGAGTGACAGCCAGGCTCTTGTACTACCCAAGATGTATCTTTTAGAGGCCTTTTAATAAATACCTACTTTATTCCTTTAACTCTGTTCCAAGTAGCCTCTCTCCAACGCAGCTTCTGAGATCAAATTCGTGTCCAAACCCATGCAATGATGGCAAGTGCTCTGTAAGAAAACCTTCCCCACTGCAAGCCTTCCAACGGCTCTATAAGGAGGAGGAGCTGTGCTGGTAATCAGAGACCACCCCACACCCGACCTTGGGGTGTACCCCGACCTCTGATGGAAATTCAGCCTGGTGCCCTCACCCCCAAGCACACAGGGCTCATCCACACTCCAGCCTTTCCCCTCCTCCCCACTGTCAGTGATCCAGGTGGAATCCACGTGGTGCCAGAGAGGACAAGCTCTGATGTGACCCTTACCAACCTGGGTGTCCTGTGATGTAACCATGGCCATGAAGGGGGCTGTGACAATGACTGCAGAGCTTTCACACAGCTCTTCCTTCTGGTGATGCTCTGAGGGCTCTGCTACTGATTTCTCTCAGCTGCCTTTTTGGATGCACAGTCCCAGCCCTTGGGTGCTTCCCCTTTGCATGACATTTCTGCCCCCTCAGCAGAGCTGATGCCATGGAACAGTTTGCTTGGAAAAGCTGGCTGTTCAGCTTATTTCACCAACAAAAGTTAGTTTGATTTAAGGCACTGTTCTTTGCACTGAAATGACTGAAACAAACCCCCTCCCATTTGATTTTGTCAGGTTTCTGTAGGGTTGGCAGCCTCAGGCAGATGGATGGGATGGACAGCAAAGAGATGGTAATATACACCACAGCTATTTTCCTTGGGGTGCATCTGCCAATATCCTACACCTAGTGAGCCTCTTAGCCATTTCTTCACATCCAAGATATCCACTAAAGAGGATACTCAAAAAAATAAACCACATTACAAGAAAATGGCAGATTCAGTTGAGCCTAAAGAAAGAAAAATCTTTTCCCAAAAGACAATGAATACAACCAAGGTGTGCAGCATGACTTATGCAAAGATATTTGTACCATTATCAAAAATATTGAGAAATGAATGGAGACTGCTGGGATACGGTGAACCAGGTAGCAGCTTTGAAACATGGATGTAGTAAAACGTTCCCTTCTTTTATACAACCTTAGAAAGGATGCAGTTTGTAATTCAGAAAGACAAAATTTACTTATTTTCACAGATCTGCAGGTAAAGAGAACTGCAGTTCTGTTTAACATTAGCTACACTGCCTTCATGCCCATATGTAGCCTGGCACAGCATCAACCTCAAATGATTGTAGAGCTTGTAATGACTGACAAGGCAGAAGTCAGCCTTGTAATTCAGGTGGAATATTCAGATATGAGAAACGCAGCTTCAGTTCTAAATGTTATAACACATCCCCTGCACCACCTTTGGTAGGTTACAATCTGTGCATCTGCAGCACATGGCAAGATAACACTACTCCCTTCTCCCATTCTTTTTCTTGACAACCAAGATTATTAACTCATCAGCACAGATAATTTCTCTTAATTTGTGTTTATACAGTAATTTGTACAACATGGCCCCAATTTCAGATGGAGACTATGCACCACTATACTTCTAAATAAAGCCTGGCTTGATTTCTTCAAGTCTACAGAGCCAAATTACAGCAATTCATTTCAACAAATTGAAGAAGGACTTGTATATGGGAAGACAGAAAGGGACTGAACATGTGGTTAGCAAGGGGGAGTTACTTGTGCTGTTAATCCAGTTCCAGGGTGACTGCTGGGAATCTTCTTTACTCAGTAAAGCCCTTAATTATGAAGAGAGTCTATGCAGAACTGCTGAGGACAAAAACAATGAACAAGTGTCATGGTTAAACTATCTCTTCTTTTATAACTGGCTCATTTCAAATGTCTAACAGAGAAGTCTGCAAACTCAGAACCCCTGGATCAGAAGCACTATATTGTTTTTATACCATAGGTCAATGCATCGGCATCCTGTAGCAAAAAGGGTATTACACAAGTGCTGAAAGGAGTAAATATCAATGAATAGTAGTAGCCTGTGACGTCTCCAACATGTGATACTGCAAACTCAAAAAGCAATTTGGCACTTCCAAATGCTGGCACCAAATACGGCAGCGTAATGTGTTTCTACAGTTCTCATTCTATACATGTGTGATCTCACCCTCAGGTCTATAGCCAAATACAAGAAAAAAAATAAGGGGGAGCTGCAAAAACATGTGAGAAAGAAACATTAAATAGTAGTTCTCCAACCTCCACTGCTATGTGGCACAGAGACAATGTTAGCAATGGAAATCCTGTTGCAGGCAGCCAAACACTCAAAGAGAAGAAGAATCCAAGCAGCAACAGAGCTGAAAATCTCAAGAAGATCCTACAGCCAGATTTACAGCCTGTTTTAAGTCCCCTGCACAGACAGGTCTGATCAGGCATGCCATCCTTTTTCTTGTTTCTGTAAGTGTATAAAAGGTTGATTGCTCCTGACTTCAGCATATTTTTGCTCTAATGTGCAAACTGCCAGGCAGTCCCACACTAGAGATCGATATCACCCAAACACTGCAAGGGGTTCTGATAAAGTATTAACTGAGTGCTCTGACCAGTTATTAATGGGAGCTTTCTCTGTTATTACAGTCATCATGTCAAAACTCGAGCCAAAGGAATTTACCCAGGCTCTGTCCAAGGAATACGACACAGGAATGTAACACACATATGGCAAAGATTTAATGTATGTGATGACTGCTAGGCAAATGATGTTTTTATTGTTCAAGAAACAATGGCATATTCAAATCTGGTATAAGTAAGGAGTGAATAATGATGTTAGATCATTGCACCACCAGGGACACACAAAAGAAAAATTTGTTGCAAAATTTGTCTCTGGGAATAGAGTAAAACGATACTGAGGACGGGCAGACCATCAGGAATCAAACTGCTTTCAGGAAGAAGGGGGGCTGGCATTTTTTTATTGCCAGTAATTTTCTAATGAACTGTTGACAATCACAGATGTTCTCACACCTCAGACAGCTGGGGTTCTCAAAAATTCACCATGTGGCCAAGTGTCAAATTTTAACTGGCTTTTACCTGCCTTTGTGGTTCTGACTACTCAGAGTGTGCCAGTGGTTTACATTTTTGCTGTTTGGATAGTCACTGGCTAAATGCAATAGTTTCCACTTGCCTTTGCCCTGTCGTGTAGGTAAAACACTGCAGCTCAAAACCAAGAGTAAACCATGCATGGACCAGCAAAATGAAAGGCAACTTGCAAATAGCAACCACAAAGGAACATGAATTTCTACTTGGGAAAAAACATACCATTTTTCTACTTAGCTTTTAGTAGCATCATAAAAATGTGTACAAAATCATCAGTTTTCCAATCCCTTTTTGGGTCACATAAAAAAAAAGTAAATTAAAAATGGATTTGTAACTGATTCCTAAGCCATGAAATTTTCACAACAGCAGTGATACAAGTTTTAAGGTAAAAACCCAAACATTAAGAATTAAATCTCAGGACCTGCTATCAGACAATCACAATTATCCATTTCTCCAAATTATAGAGTTCCTCTGGACTTTGTGATTGCAAACAAGAACCTTTAGAAAACTACTAGAATGCTGTGTAAAAGTATCTTTATAGTCCCTTCTGTGGTTTGATTTCCTGAAACAAACTACAATAAATTCAGAATTGCCCTGGATTACAGGGCAATCTGTAATTACTTCTACAGAAGTCCAAGAAACTCATTGGAGACTGTAACTTTTATCTAGCTACATCCTCTAAAATTCAAGGGTAGATTATCTGTCCTCCACAACTTTAGGGTCTCAAAAAGTCTCAGTTATTTTCCCATGACAGGCCATTCCATCTGATTTAACAGAAAACAAAAATTGAACTTTTACATGGGGCTTCTTAGAGGCTGCTTTTTATAACTATCCCAATATGAAACAGTTTTCTTTAACAAACACTGTTCTTGTTAGCTTCTGCTAAAACAATAGGCATGAAGTGGTACCTTTTGAATCTTCTCTCTCAGATAAGGTATTTCTGAACTTGATAGCACCACCTGAAACACTGCCTTTTTATGACCTAGAAAAATGGCTGGTATTCTAAAAATGTGTCTATTTTTAAATTATATGTATTTGATAGCTTGACTTGTTTATAATCATCTCATACAGAAGTGATATGCTACTAATGACAACTGAAGTACCCAAAGATACCTTTCATTTACAGATTTCAAATTAAACATCTCCCAGTGCTGTGAGAATTGTCACCTTCACTTCAAAAAGAAGGGGGAAAAAAAGTAGCAAAAAACACTTTTCATATAGTAGAGAGAAAGAGAATGAAGTCCAGCCAGATTACATATTCCAGTCTGGTGCTTTATTGCTACATGGCACAGTCCAGTTTTCTGCTGGCCATTAATGGTATTTAAAGTAAAATAAAGAAATTAACTACGACTGGTACTTTAGAACAGGGGCTTGTACATGTCACAATCCTGGTAACAATAATTCTGATGATTTCCACTATGCATTGCAAGTGCAGATTACTTTTAATCATGCAGATTAAGCTACAATAGATTGTCAGACTGTGCCCAGTGTGCTCCTCACACACCAGGACCAAAAGGCATGGGGGCTCTTGGCCCTGGGCCACCACTGGGATACCAGAGCTCCCTCAGTGCTCCCCAGTGCCCAGAACTCCCAGCTGATCAGCACTTTATGATCAGCTTCACTCTTCAGGGCCATGGGAACACCTACAGCAAATGCACCCAGATTTTTATGTTTGATTTGCACTACCACTGTGAATGCACAAGAAATGCATGGGAACTGATGTAAGGATGGGGACAGCCTTCAGCATGTCAGTGATGCCCTGTGTTGTGCTGCTCCCCAGATTTCTGGATTGCTCCAAGATGAGACTGCACACACTCCTTCTCCATATAACTCTGTGAATCATGGATTCTTCTCTCATGCAGGAAGCCTCTTTCTTCTGGGGTCACCTTCAGTAAAAAAGCAACCTCTCTTAGGAAAGATTGCCTTGCTTGTCCTCCCCTGTCCAAGCTCTCTGCACATTCTCAAAAATTACATTTTAAAGTCTTGTGCTAAAGCAACTGGCCTTTTGTTCTATCTCAGGGGATATTTCATTGTTGCAGACCCCAAGCCTGTGTCAAGAAGCCAAAATGAGTGGGATTTCAAAAGCTGCTCCCATCCTATTGTGCTATGAAGCATCTTTTGAAAAGGAGCCAGCTTGTCACTCAAGGTGCACTGTTAGCACCTTCTCCCTTCCCAGGGAATCTCAATCCCAAATGGAGATGAGACAACAATGGAGAAAGCAAATTAGCCCAATGTTCAAAATGGACATAGCAGTCAGGTGTAGAAACACAGTATACATAATATTTCAAGGGTAATTTGTAGATTTTACAGAGCTGCTAGATACAATCTAGCATCACTATATTCATGTATATATTGATGTTGCTTTAGTACAGCTTGGTAAATATGGAAACATACTAAAATACACTTCAGATTCAAAAAGCAATAATTTAAAAACCTCTCCCGTAAGACTTTCCTCAGATACTCCCAATACAAAAATTTGTGTCTCTTTCTCTGTCACATAGTTCCTCCCTTTTCCTCGTCACCTCGTAAAAAGTAAATCATCCTCTCATAAGCCAAGAAAAATTTTAAGCAATATTTTTTTCTGGAGTCATGTAATGTTTGGCTCTCTTCCAGCTCTCATGCAGGAAATCTAGATAACATCTAAATAGTAATGACTTTTTCACTGAAGAGAAGCTACTGTGTAGATGTAATGCCTTGTCTCCTAAATGAAATAATTGGTTTGACTGTAAATGACCAAAAGCTCTATTCTGCTGGGTTACCCTGGCCACTAAAACGAGGAAAAGCTACTGAAGACTGCCTCCATGCGAGCCCATAACTCATAAGAACTTATTTACCTTATGGTCTAGTATGAGCTCCAGCCCAAGGTTTTATTGTTTGATCCTCTGAGTGGCCAGCAAAACCCAGTCAGCATGGGGATGGGATGGACAGAGTGCTGACACATGAGACTGCACTCGACTGACTGAAGCTGTGCCCTGCTGGGCTCCTGGAGGATATTGCCTTCACTGGAGAGGTGCCTGGATGGGAAATGAATCTATTTGTGAACAGCTGCAGTTTACAACCCAGTACTCTACTGTAAATTAAACCAATGTCAGGCTACATTAATACAGCACATTATAAACAGTGGTGGAGGAGCAAATGCACATCCCATTCAGCTCTCACCACAGTGGTTGCACTGACTTCCCAAAGAAAGGCAGATGAACAGCCAGGAGTGGAAGCTGCTTCAGCCATGTAGCTTAATTCACTGTTCAGTGTGTCAGCAAAGCCCATACAATACATGTATAAAACTGGTTTCCTTTGTTTTTGAACTGGGACACAGGGCAAACCAGCAATTTCCAAGAAGAAAAAAAATTAGAAGATGAAACAGGATCAGATTGAAGCCTTCCTCCTGCCCTTCAAAGCCAGGCCCAGTCACAGCCTGAGAAGATGGACAGAATGGGTTACCCTCATCTGTGTGACAGCCTTGGGCAGGGGGACGTGAGGGGCAGAAATCATGTTTGGAATCTCAAAGGTAAGTCTAGACCCCTGGAAAACATGCAGCACCTATATATGTGACATGTAGGTGGAATATAAGCACTTCTGCTTAAGACAAAGAATTGCAGCTTTAGCAGAAGAAGTGGAAAGCACTCACTGCCCAGCCTCTCCTTAACCTGGCTTCTATGCTTAGCTGATTTATGAATCCCACACTTGGAAACAAGCCCTTAAAAGACAGGAGAGGCAAATGTACTTTGCATGACCAGGGCTTAAGTGTCTACAAGTAACCAGAGTGAATGGGCCAGATAAAACCTTTTGAAAGCAGAATGTCAGTAAAGGAATCTTGAACATACTGATACACATAAAGTATTTTCCTAGTGGCATATTTCATGGACTATAACCCTACAGAACTTTTGAATTTATGGAAGCTTTGCCAATAGTGAAGTGTCACTAGAAATATTCTATAATTGGGACTAAATGCAAGGAAAAAAAAAGACAGTTGAAACTAACCATGAAATCAAAAGTGTTTACTTTTCTTAGATTATACAACTGTATTTGCAGCAATGCCAGAACAGTATAACTAGACACATTCAAAGAGCAAAGAACAAAAAGTAACTAGCTAAATGCTATGCAACAGCCTAAAAATACTATCATTAAGTTAAGAAACGGGTTCTCCTAGAACATTAAAACTACCCATTAAATGAAGAAACTAATAATTGGTACTCCTGAGTTGTGACACTTCATAACCTGTGCAGGAAAGCAGCAAATGAGATCTAGGAAAAATCACTGGAAGCAGAATTTAATTTGTACTGCAATATTATCATAGTCAATCACAGTCTAGAAAACCACAGAAAGACAGATCATAATGGGAAGGTTCTTAAAACCATGAAGGGAAGGAATTCCTGAACTATAAACCTGAAACCCAACTGGGTTATGGTACTGCAGGACAGTTCCCCAAGTACTGTATCATATCAACACACAGGCTCATGAGCTTTTACCTTCATGCTCTTGCATAGTGAAAACAATTCCCAGCCACATGGAAAGAGAAGGGGAAAGGGTCAGGGCATCCAAACACCAGCCCTGCTCTTTACTACTGCTGTTTTTCCCACAGTTAACTCCCCTGACTTCACTGCCACTGAGCAAGTGTAAGATTGAGAACAAATCATGTTGATGAAATCAGCTATTAAGTTCTGAATATGAATCTATACTTCAGTGAGGGACAGGTTGAAAAGGACATGGGCCAAGTCCAGCTTGGGTGGAACTGCTGAGAGAGCAGTGGTTCAAGAACCACCTTCAGCTTTTCATGGCAAGAGTGTTCTGCTGCTATTTGCAGCACTTCAGAAGAGGAGCCACAGAACAAGAACAAGGCAGCAGAGTTTACATTGGACCCCTCAAGTTTGCTCTGCTCAGAAGAGGTGAGAGCAGGAAGCTGCTCCCAGCTGGGATCTGCAGTTTTCACAGCCACTATGGTTTCTCTGCTTGCACTCTGGGCAGAACCTGATGCTGGTCAGGTTGAAGGACTGATCAGCTGCATTCACAGGCTAATGCTGAGTGCTAAGGCTCCATCAGAGCCTTTTTCTGGCATTGCTATGCTGGCTAGGAACAAGAAAGACAAAACCAAACCTAACCCCGCCAACATTACTTTTCCAGCAAAATTTCCAGTTTGAATGTAGCAATGGTGACGGAAACATGCTATTGTTGACTCAGCTAATGTCCTTCAGAGGAGCAGTGTAACCATGCCAGGCACAACAGACCACTGGCACAAGCACCAAGCTTGGCACTGACCTTGACTGGGGATGATGCCAACTACAATGAGTTTCAACACCTTCTCAAACAAAACACGGCAACAGATTCAACAAGGGCTCCCTGCGAGTGAGAGAAACTAGTAGGAAAAACTCCTTGGGCAAGCATGTGATACATCATCTAAAGTGTTCTTCAGCAAAATGACAATACCAAACAGCTGCTGGAATGGAGAGATAGCATTGATGAACCTAAACTGGGGCGGGTGTGACACAGCTTAAGAAACAGGCTGTTGACTAAGTCAGGGGAAATGTCAGCCTGACAACCAGCCCGTCGGAAGTGATTGCAGATCCTCTCTTTGTATCTATATCTGCATGTCAAAGTCACCGTGGTTTTGACAATGACCATCCCTTTACAGGCCTGCTACAATATTTGTGTCATCACCTTCCACTGAGACACTGAATTAATTATTTTTTTTAAATGATTCAGCCAGCAGTAATGCTTGAATTAGCACCAGGTTTGCTCTCAAGCTAATATTACTAGAACAAAACAAAAATCATACTCAAAGGAAAGTATCATTGAGCACTAGAGAAGTGTATTTACATACTAAATCTTATTAATAAACACTCCAGTACAGTGGGAAAACAAATAGATATCAGTGTGAAATATTTAAGTGCTGGATGTAATAGTGCTGAGCTGGCGTGAGCTGTCATAATCGATGGGAATTGTTTACACAGACTCCATTCCTCCAGTTACGCAAACAGAGCCCGTGTAAACACCAGACTGAACACGTCGGTGCATGGCCCCATTCCAGGCTTCTCAGAAATGCAAGACACTTCCACTCTCACTGACAGCATCATCCCATGGCCAGAGCTCACAGAGCAGGCATGAGGCAAACACTCATCTGAAATTCCTCACTCAGGACGTACACGGGACATTGGGCAAGTTGCTTTCGCCCAGAATGGATTTTTCCCACTTCTCTAAAGCCTGCTTTTCTCCCACAGCTCTTTAGGATTTATGGCAGAAATTTAAAAGCTCCGGTATTTTAATTACTCCTATGGAAAAATCCTATAGGATTCAGCAACTGGGTTGGGGATGGGTTAGATTTTTACCTAGGATGACAGAAAGGATTTCTGCAATGGAAAGTTAGAGAATGATTCAAAGCTGACAGTTTTAGCAGAAAGAATACTCACTTTCACTAAATTTGAATAGAGTTGTGAGAAAAAGCTTCAGAGCCCTACTGACTTCTGTGGATTTTCCTTCTCAAATTCACTTTTTCTTTTTAACAGAGAACACTTCTCCCAGTACCATCCTCTAGAAGCTTTATTTTTCTCATGTTTCATTAAATACCTTCTTATAATCTCCCTTTTCTCTTTTAATATCAAAGTAATGTAATACCCAGTTATTTTAGAAACTTTGCCAGCACATGACATGATGCTAGTGCTTGTAAAGTAAAATGAGAGCCAACTTAATTATATTTTACCTCAGGATAGTTATCAGGGGAACACTGTCTGATTCAGAAGGAAGAAAACATGCTTTCTTCATGCATTAGAATGTTATCAGCTTATGATACCTAAATAAACTTTACTGGGATGAAAAAGTTTACTATAAACTCATAAAATGGACCCATTGCTGAAGCTCCTGATGTTTGTTTAACAGCTGATGGGCAAGCATACTAAAAGGAAATTATGTGGTTGAAATGGAGTTTCATAATTTATAGACAAATTTTAGATAAACATTCAAGGCAGACTCTGGGTTTTGTGCATGAAAATGTACCAACTATCCATTTTCTATATCAAACCTATGCAGGATAACATCACTACTAATCTGCTACTCCAGCTCTGTTCTCAGTAACAATGGGGCAGATAATTTTTATCTTCTATTTACCAAAGCTGCAGAGATCATTAACAGTGGTAGCAGATCTCCTGGAGTGGTGGAAGTTAGCTTTCCAAGTGGAAACATAAAAGCATGGCTGGGAGACAGGAAGGGTCAGAAGGGCTGTGTATTTCTGAAGGATGATTTTCATGACACTGGCATACAATCCATATCAAAGTCGGCCCAACAAAGTTCATTTGATAATTTCAGAACATGTAATTTAAGAATCTGAAGAGTTTTAAACCTCGTGGAAGTGCAGGCCAGCAAAGAAAAGCTTCCTCCCACAGCTCTGCTGTAAAATCCAGCTTGAGCTTCCAAGTCCATGACCAAAGCAAAGCCATTGTGCTGGGCTTTCCTATACACAAACTCAGGTGGGAACAGACAAGTCCATTCACAAACCAGAGAGGGTCTGAAGCGAGGCTGCCAGCATTACAAGTGGATGTGCTAATCACCATCTCACTGGCTTCCACCATCCTTTCCCTACCCTCCCCACTTTAAAGAGCTTTTTCATAATTTATTGTCTGGAAGGCAAAATAGTTAATGCTAATGTATTCAGGAATAGTATGCAGGAGGTTCCTGGGTTCAACAATCCATTTCTTGCCTTATTTGACAAAAGCATTTTGTCTGTTTAATAATAACAAAGAAATCCACATTTTAAATCTCTGGGAGAAGATATTTGTTTTAATTAGGAAGCTGTTGATTAATTTAACCCTGTGTAAGCACCATATTTAGCTACTATTAAACTGAAAAATACCTAAAGTAATTAACATGACATCTTTTGAGAACTTTCTTCTAAAAGCTTTTAAGAATTTGTTTTTCATTGTTTTCTTCCATGACAATAGAAATGCATACTTTCTTCATCAAACAAATAGAATATCAGAGCAGTCACCTTGCATGTGAGAAGTGTTTCTACCTCCTTTCTGGGATGCATCAAAATCTGCTTGAATTACTCTTTAGAGAACCTGATGTGGATCAACATACAGCACAACTCCTGAGGAGTTGAGAAGTTCATTGCACCTAAGCTTGTCTGTTTATAAAACTGGCAGGGCATTTTAAATTGCATCCTCACCTCATGCAATGATAATTTCATTTTGGGAAATCAAATTTTTTCCAACCATGAATTACGTAAATTTCATGTAAGATTTTTGAGAGTGTTAGCTGACTAGCTGCTAAACAAAGAACCCTCTGGTTTCTTAAGAGTACTTCATGATGTGCAATGGCTAAGAAATATATGCATCAATAAAATTTTTAATTGTCATTATATTAGTGACTGTATCTCTTGAGGATGCAACTATGAACAGCACCATTGTTTTCATATGTACAAGAAGTTGTATTTCAGCTGGCTGCTATATACAACTAAACCCATGGTCCATCACTTTTACTCTGAATACTTCCTTACTTCCCAAAGAGACAATTAAGCAAATGGAACCATTCATAGAGCAAGAATATTGGAATTCAGCTTCTAAATCAGTCTGCTAACTGATAAAACTGTGCTTACTTAAGAAATGGTTAGAAAACAATTCCAAGTTATAGCATAAATAGATTAAAAACTTCACAGCCAGCCAGAAATCTTGGACTGTTTCAGCAGTCAGGGAAAGCTGAATGCCAGTTTTGCTCTAGTTTTTAAGGACAGCTTTTGGCTATGTTATGGATGCATTACATAAAAAATGGAGCACTTCCCACTATCCCTAAATAAAGCTTTATTAGTTGTATCAGAAGTTCTTCATATAACAAGATCTTTAGTCTTGCAGAAATTAGAAGCACTGCACCTTCAGCTTCTAATTTATTACTTACTATTTGTTGCATAAAAGGAAGTCAAATTTCATTTGAAGGACAAATGCAGGATATGCTTTCAATTAAAAAAAAAGAAAGAAAAGACCTTTCTTGTACTTATTTAGAGTAAAACCTGACATAAAATGTCTTTGAGATCAGATCAGTTCTGGAAACAGCTTGGCACTAGTGTAGCAGTAAGAAAAGGAGAGAGGAATGTGAACCAAAGTACAGGTGGTCAGAGAAAAAACACTTAATGCTAAACATGTTAAATGGGTCCACAAAGGCCTTTGAGAACCATGTACTGCAGAATTAAGGGGCCTCAATGTTTCCCATTGAGATGTCTCAAATTTCACTACTGGAAGGACTTGCCATTACATAACAAGCCCAGGCCCCAGTATCACTGCACATGATGCTGAGTACCTGTCACGCTCTAGGCTTCACCACAGAAACAATAGCACTGGAAACCTATACTCAGGGGGAGCCTTAAGCTTTTCAGCTATCACCAGTTACAAGACCTGAAGTGGTTCTTCAGTTTCCCTTCCAGGGCAGTAACATTCCCCAAAGGCTTCTGGCATTGCATGGGAAAGGGTGTGAGGGCCTTTCTGGGCAGTGTTCAGCACCGCGAGGAGGGACAGAAGGACACCTGCAGATCCTGGAATGGGGGCACCAGGGAGATGGGCAACCCACCTGGGAACAAATCAGTTAATTGACTTCAAATGTGAAGGAAGATTCAAAATATTTCCATGCAAGGTAAAAGCCTTCAGAGAGAAAAGAGAGCTGTGGCAAAGAATACATGCACACGTATGTGGCTAGACATACATGCATCCGTTCTGGGGAAGTCTCAAAAATTACAAACTACTTAGAAATGTTGCAACATTTAGGACCTAGAGATCACTGCCCATTCTCAAAACATTTCATGGACAATAGACATGTATCATCAAACTGTCAGCTCAGAAACACTGCGGGTTATGTGGTTGTGGGTCACTAGGTCAGCAGTTCCATAGGAACAGCTGAGGAACTTGGATCAAGCTGCCTTCCCAATATTAAAATATTGCAGTAACAGGCTAGTTTTCTTTGCAGGTATCATACAGCTGAAAACAAAGCCACATCCTTCAAAGTTACCGCCAGCCTTGTGTGAGGAATAGTTTCCTGTATGAGAAACACATCAGAAACTGTTCTGGAGTCACTGTTCAACCTAATGATCCTTTGAAACGTCAAGTTTGCCAAAGGGAATGAAGAATTTGTAACAGGGACATTCAAGGCTGATGGTCTGTACAAAGGTCAACAATACAGAAGCCTTGCCAGGGAATGAAATACTTTCCCATCTTCCATCCCTCTTCATCATCAGCCTTTTGTATGGGTAGCTTACCACTGTGCCTTTTCACATAAATATAATTATGAAGTTAAATCAAAACAGGATGGTAGCAAGAATCTGTGGAATCCTTGTAAACACAGTATGACAGCTTACATTTTATGACATAAACTAATTAAAACATGCTTATTCTGTCTCCAGAACTGCATCTGAACTCAGTGAAATAAAATTTTTCATGAATTTCAATGGGGAGAGAAGAGCAAACAATTTATCACACAGCCAACCTAGAGAAAATTTGTGTATCCACCAACAGTTTTGTTCACTCATGAGAAACCTCTACAAGTCAGCAATAGATGATCTGACCAACGTGTGAAAAGTCAGAGACTACAGACATGCTGCATTTTCACATGAAAGTTGACCCACCCAAACACAAGATATTATTCAAGAAAAGCCCATCAAAACCAAACAGGTCATTGTAAATCTTCTAATTTAGAAGATTTTTGTGACTGGGATGCAATTTCTCCTCAACTCTTGTTTCTGTACACTAGATCCCAGCAAAGAGCTTCCCAAGGGAACATCACCTTAAGGATTCAAAACAAGATCTTTTTTATACATGGCTAACTAAAAGCATGAAGACCTGAAAATCATCATTATCATTTTTAATGAGTCCTGGTTTTCAAAAATCTGATTTGTATCTCATATCATATTTAGGCAATAATTTGTTGGCCACAGATGTTCCTCCAAAACCAGAAGCAAAATATATTTTTATCAGGGATTTTTTAATAAGGAAGGGGAAGACTCATATTGAAAACACAGTCAAGTACGAAAAAAATTATAAAAGTGTATATTTAATAAAGGATATATATGTAGTGCCATTATCAGGCAAGGTTGTAATTTTTTGTTGTTTCCTAATGCTGTAGCCATCTGGCAAAGATCCAAATTTTGTACATAATCTGTTTCAGTTTCTTCCTATGGTTTAAATGTAAGGCAAAAGGTCAAAACACAACCTGAAATATTTAAAGTGGTCAATGACAGTCATACTGTCAATGAATTATCTCAAGTTTACTGTTAAATATGGATAGCCTTTGAGGTAACCTCCAGTATATGTCACAGTTTTCTAATGAGTTATTAAGTTATTAAGCTATGAAATATTTCTGAATTTTAAGCAAGACTAAGGAGTAAAACCAAGTAAAACAAATTAAAAGGATAATAATTATGCAACATCTTGAGATGTACCAGTCACACTATGCATATATAAAAAAATACATTAATAAACTGAACATATTAATAAAAAGCTAAGACTGGCCCTTCAAGACCTCAACACTAATTGGAAAGGATTTAGACAGCACATCTTGAATAACTTCCATTAACAGTTTTGGTAAGTCACTGTTCAACTATCTAAAACTGGAATAATTTAAACTGCACAGTTCATCTACTGTATTATCATTTGTGAAAGATCAGTGAAACATCATTAGACAGTTTGAGTAATGAAGCAATTGTCTAATTGCCCCGACTTGAATCTTATTTCTGATGAACTTAAATGATTAACCATGAACTGGTTTCTACATTTGAAGCCCCACAGTTCAATTAAAGGCCAATGATTATCATCATCCCTGAGATAATTTACTTTGAACTCTGAAGAATTCTTTCAAAGAGGGTGACACTTAAGCAGATTTTATTTTTAACAAAGAGGCAAGCTTCAGACCCAAGAGGCAGCTGTTACGCCACCGTACCTAGAAGGGTAAGGAGCCCACGCAACCCCTCAGCAACTTTGTGGTCTGCTCTGGTACCATCCTGCAGAACAAAGAGATTATTGCAGCAGCAGCAACGACCAGCCCTCCCATCTGGCAGCCAGCAAGTTGCTCCTGGGTCTTTCAGATAATAATCCCTTATCCAAAGCGTGAGCTCATGCACGCACACGGGGAGCCCACGCACCAGGAAGCCGGACTGAAGCCATTAGAGAAGGGCTCCATGCAGGCAGGATTCCTGCTGAGCTGGGACACACAGTCCTGGCCCACACCCTGACAGTCATGCCCAGGGCTGTCTCACATTGGGACTTACCCAAATACGTCAGGAATGGGCCCAAGCCATGGTTACAATTACCTTGAAGGCTGTGACATCCCCTCATTTAACTGGCCCCAGGCTGTAATTCATGGTCTAGATGAATTTCTGTATTCTCCAAAATATCATACCCTCAAATACAATTTTGGAAATGAATATCAACCAGGTTCAGCTGCTTGCTTGTTTCTTTAGCTACCAGAACTTAACACATTCATACAAAATATCCAGACCACGAGCTCACATAGTCAGTGTCTTCTGAGTGACTTCTGAGTCACACAGTTCTCCTGATAAACTTCTGAATGCTAATTTCAAAGGTGTGATGCCTTCTTCTTTATAAAAACCTGGTAAGAAACAAGAGAGTCAGAAGGACTGTGAGTATCTGAGAACATCTCATGGTTTCAGAAGGTGCAGATAAGGACAACACTGTCACAAGGTCATGGACAGAGACAGGACACTGTGTTTCCCAGTGAGCATCTGGTAGAAAGGAAGTTCCCGCAGGTGGGAGAGTTTGGGTGGTAGAGAACAGCACCTTGTGGTGATGGCATTGCACAGGGTCAGAAGTTTTGCCATGGGCCATATTCACACCTTTTTTTGTTGTTGATAAGCAGCAGTTCTGTCGCACTAATAGCAGAATTCTCCCTTGATTTAATGAAATCTACATTAAGGTGCAGTATCACAATTCAGCACTTGCCTTTAACCCCCCTGCAACACAACATGTATTACAAATCTGCTACAGGAATCACTTCATCCAACATAGATATGCAGAAGTCTCAAGGGTGGAAAGTGGCAGCTGTTCAACACATTCACTCATAGAAACGTTATTCACCATCAGTATTTGTTTTGCTATTGTTACATAGTTATGTTCGCAGTGAAAGTGCCTGAAATATTTGTTTTCTTTTCAGAAACTATCCCATAATAGCATTTTTTTCTGCAAATAATGCTTTCTGAACTGCAGATTAATGAGTAAAACAAGTGGTTAAAGATATCTTTTAAATATCATTCCTTTCTCATTTTATAGCTCAAGAGCCATGTGTCTCTCTTTAACATTGTGATTTGCAATGTAATACTCCATGAGCTTCCATATCTGCCTTGTATAATAGTTTCAAATAAAATTTGGCTCTCTGTATATCTTAACCTTGGGAACAGGACTGTTAAAATCCTAGAGGCCAAATACCAATATCCCTATAGGATTCTCATGCACATCTGCATTTCTGGAAAGATGATATTTTTAAGGGAAAAGCTTTCAATTAAACATTCCTCCAGAAACCATAGTTTTGCCCAGCTCTTTCCTGTTGCTCACTTGGTAATGGACACACCATAGGGTAAAATTTGCCATATGACAATTTCATATGGCAGGAGGTAGGTAGGAGACCTAAGAATACATTTTTGTAATAAGTTTTATTTTTGTTTAATTCCCCTTCAGATTTCTGGGCGTACAGCTGCCCTGAAACTTGGTGTTACAGCAAGAGGACTGGAGGAGCTCTCTCATATCCCCACTCCAGACTGGATCTCACCCTGTCATTTGCAGGCAGAGAATTGCAAGCAACCCACTTGAACTGTGAATGAAGCTACAGATGCCAGAATTTGGTTGGTTTTTTATGTTTTTGCTTTCACCCATAGTACCTAAGGCACTGGGATGTAGACACTGAAGAATCAGATGTAAGTGTGTTGCCATTTTAACCTCTTGCTTATAGTTCATTTCTTGAAAGCCGCACTTTTGAGAAGGAAATTTCTCCATTTTGGTTTTGGCTAGGTGATCTTCTGCTTGCTTGAGGGGTTTATTTGTGGTATTTTGTATTTGAAGAAATGCAGTTCAGCTATTTGAACAACCAAAATGTTAAACACAAGTATTTCCCTTAATATAGGCCATGTTTTTTTTTCAGTTGATTTTTTAAAGCTGGAATGACAAAGGGTTAACAGCTAAAATCCAGAATGAAAACTGAGAATTCTTACCAAGAATGAGGGACTGTGCTTGTCTTGGAGAGAAAATATTCTGGTTTCAACATGACACATGAGCCCAAGCAAACTGAGCACTGACCACATGCAGTAGATTTTTTTGTTTGTGTTTTTGCTGAACTAAGAAAGGATGCACCCAAGGGAGAGATTAACAAACCGAGGCTACTCAGTTCACAATGTTTGTTGTCCAAGTCACAGAGCAACAAAGAAAAAAATGCCACAAAGCCCAAATATCCTAAAGCCCTATTGATTTTAACTTATTTCATGCTTCTAAAGTCTAGAAAAAGATAAGCTGTGAGGCTGAAAGACCAGGAATACTGAAAGTACGGCTGCAGATGTCTGTGCCTATTACCAAACCATCCCCAGTATTTTTTTTTTCTTCTTTTTGTAAAAAAAACTAGGAAGAGCATTACCTTAGAAAAGTAAATACTCTCAAACTTGACATGTTCGGTTTCCTTACCTTACCAGCTTGACAGAAACTGTATTTTTGAATAGGTCCTAAATGAGTGTTTAGGGTTTATTTTTTTGCCCCTAAGATCAAGATTACTGTCCGTGGTTTTGTGATGTCAGTAATTATCACAATAAATCATTGTTCTCCTCCAGAGAAATGTTATGCCACTGACATCTTACTGTCCTACACTGGACATGAAAAACCAACAAAACCAAAACCAACTGAAGGGTGGGATTTCCAAAAGCATCCAGTACTGGCTGAATTTTACACCCATAGAAGTCAGAGGTTATTTAAAGCAAAAATAAAACAAACCCAAACAACCAGAAGATTGGCTTGTACCATATCATAATGATGCAGTATTAGGCTGAAAACACCCCCAAGCAATCAAGGTTCCAGTGTTGGCATTCACTTACAAAAGTAATTTGGCATGAGACACCAGTGGGAGATGAGCAGGTACTGATCACTGGGGGCAGACTGCACAGCTCCAGGGCTCACCTCCCTGACAGTATTGAGGACAGTGTTGGGTTTGCTCTCCTGGTGTGAGAGCACTCTGGAGAGACCACAAAATAGCTGAAATGTTCTTGTGACATGAAACTGAGGCCTGAAATATTTAAATATTTAGAGTGTCTCTCTGGAGTATTTAAGCCTTCTGACTGCATGCACTGAAGATGGCTGAAGCAGTGTGCTCCAGAATTAGGAAAAATGACTTCTGTCTCATTCTAATGGGTGAGCAGAAGGAATGTTCCCATGAAAGACCTGTGGCATCACACATAACACTGTGTAGTCCCACAAGGTCATGGCTTCATCTCCTCCATAATCCCAATATATTAAAAAAAAAGATTGCTACAGAAATCTGCAAAACTTAGTTCTGAACACTGTGTTACACCTAGAAGAATGCTTCACTATAAACAGTTGCTTTCAGACCTCTGCAAAGCACATGGGCCTTTTTACTTGAGTAATGCTTGAGAACTGTAAAAAAAAGTCTTCTGTGCAAAAGATGGAGTCCAGTGCAACTCTGTTTGCAATTCTCCTAGGCATGGGGATTAAATGAAATGCAGATCTGTAAATTCAAGATCATTACAATGCCACAAAGTCTAAGGCACTCAAATCACCTTCAGATGTTGCTGCTGTTAAAATTAACAATAACAGGAGCACAGTTGCTAATGTTAGGACAGCAGACTCAGAAGGCCAGTCTATGAAAAAGATTTGCCACTACAACAGTATAACTATTCTGGCTTGAGTTTCTACTGGAGTTGCAATTTACCAGCTGGAAAAAAAAGCTTTTATTGTTAGAGGCTATACCCTCCCCAAGCAAAATAGGATATACTGGCCAAAGCTTTTTTTTTTCCTGGTACAACCATGTCTACACTAGGGCTTTTGCCAATACACACAGACAGCCAAAAATCACACCTCCAACTGACATTACTATACTGGCAAGTGTTTCTAGCACTGGCCTTAAAGCAGTTATTTGTTCAATCACTGCTTTCCACATTCATCCCTTACCCTAAAAATACTTTTATTTTTTTTACAGGTAAAAAGCTGGGAAAAAAAACAATCTTGGATCTTATTCATGTGTTTCTTATATGAGGAAAGGATCTTTCTTTTGCCTTCACAGAAGCTGAATTCCTCCTTCCCTTACAAAGGCAGAATAAACATGGGGGGCTGGTGGGGGGGGTGTGGAGAGCATGAATCTTTAACCCCACAGCAGAACAAACAAACAAAAGTTCAGGTCAGCCCTTGCTCATCTTGCAAGAGGGACAGAGAGACAGAGAAAGAACAGAATTCTCAGTCCTAATGACTGCTTGTTGCCATTCTCTACATACCAAAGTGAATACAGTTCCTCAGCTTTGAAAGTGCTATTTCTGTTTCCTATGGCTGCATCTGCTAAAGCAGATTCTTCCACAAGCAAAAAGCCAAACAATCATCACCCAAAGCTCCCACAGAAAGCAATACTTTAAAGGGGGCATAATTAGTACAAAACCAGGGGCTGAGGGGAGAGAAGAAGGAGAAAAGAAATGTCTTTTCAAGAAACCTTACACTACTCTCCTCAAGAAGAGGATTTTCCTGTGACTTGTCTTGGTCTGAAATTATAAAAACAACTATGTATTTCCAAGCACATTTGTTTCCAATAGTTGCAATATTTTTTCACAAAAAAAATTATCTAAACAATGGCTTTAAACATTGTATGGGAAAATAGAGCTTTAAGTGTTTCATTTTACTTCTAAGGCAGCAGTATAATATTTTCTTAATATCCTTCACCTCTCCAAGCCATTTCCTGTGGTTTGTCCTAAAATTTACCCTTGTCAGCCTAAATGGAAGTGTCAACTACGCATGAAGAGTCAACTTGCTCTTGGACTGAAAACAACTGTACCCTTTTAAAATGCCATGACTGCAGCATCACTAGAGAAGGCAAAACCAGTGTGTTTTTAGAGACAGACTTGTTTCTCCTTCTTCAGGTTGGTATTTTTCCCAAGCTAAGGGTCAGAGAAGTTGATTTGGAAAACGCCACATTATTTCTGCTTGTGCTGCTTCTGGTTCTGCCCATGTAGAGGGGCAAACAGCTAAGTAGAGACTTGAAGATGTACAGCAGATTTGGCTTGATACTAAATTAAATAAAATTTTCCTTTGGAAGCTGTCTAGCAGAGCCTATAGAAAGTGTTGTAACTGTACCTGGAATACTCTAAGTTTTAAGGAAATTTCCATGTCATATACTGGTTTAATGCACTACTGGCACACATAGCCTGCAGAACTCAGATGCAGATACAGATTCCAAGGTGTTGAAACATCCACACTCGGGGTTTTGGTTTGAGCTCCTCCACAGTAAAAGATTTCTTTACCACTGAGCATGCAATGATACTTTACAAGTGGTGAGCTCTGCTATAACTCTTTACAGGTCAGAAAAACCCGAACCTTCCATTGTGCAAGCAACCCAAGATCACCAAAGGAAGGCAAGCCCCAGGGCCAGCCCATCTGACGCAAGGAGAGTGACATCCGGACGTGTTTGGAGTATCAACACCTCCAAGCCAGCTCCGTGCTGCCAGCAGCTTTTTCCTGTTTGGATTCAAATGTAAAGACACCTGGGATCAAACGCAAGCGATCTCCTTCGATTTCATCCGCGGTGACGTCAGGCGAGGGCGGCTGACAGCAGCCCGAGGAGCCAGCGCACACGGCCCCCGTTACTTGGGGCTGCTCGGGTTCCCCTTCCCTCAGCCCCGGGCTCCTCTCAAGTGCTTGCTGCCAGCTGCACTGAACTGCACACAGAAGAACAATATGCAATAAACAGGCATCATTAGAGAAATGTTATTTTTCTTATTACAGAGAAGTTGAAAACTTTCACAATATCTTGAAACGCTGCTCAGAAACTACCTCTTCAGCTTGGCATCCATTCCTCTTTAGGAACAAAACAACCCCAGCAATTACAGGAAAAAGCCAAACTGACATAACTAAACCAAGAAAGTCTTTTATCTGTTCATCTCACAAGGTTTTTGTTTGTTTGGTTTTTTTTTTAAAACTACTTCTTAGGGGCTTGAAAAAAAAGCATTAGGTGCTCTTTGCACGCAGAAAATTTGTGACCTTGTTCAACTTCTTCAATATATTTCTTACTAATACTTGCTGTATTAATGGACTCAGCCCAAAAACTAGTAATGTTGAGCTTTTTAATTGCTTTACATAATTAAATGCTAATGTTTCAATCATTAATAAGAACACTAAATGTCATTGTTTGGAGCACAATGTATTAAAAAAAAAGCTTCACCAGGTTCCTACCTTTCACTTTTTATAAGTAGTTCAGAAAAAGAAGCCTAAAAATAAATAGCATTTACTGTCAGTGGAGAAAGTGCTGCAGTAAAGAGCAGCAAACAACTGGGAGACACAATTATAACCTCCACCCCTTACAGCCTTCACAGAGCCTTTGCTGTTGCTGTCTATATAAGCAGAGCAGAGCTGTCTGCTTCAGGGTTAGAGTTTTCTTGGAAATGTTTACTATAATGAGAGAATTTTCTGTTCTTTTTCTTTTAATCACAACACTGTCCAGTTTTGAGACCTGAATTGATGCAAAAAAAAAAACCAAAAAAACCAAAAAAACAAAAAAACCAAACCCCAGATGACATTTCAAGGAATTTAATAATCAGATGCCTCATTGCACAGCCTGAGAGTGTGTTTCACATTATATTAAAATTATTGACATCCAGACATGTTATGGCAAAAAGAGCTGACACCATGCTTGGTTACAGCTGTTGCCACAACAGTAGTTATTTGGCAAATGATGTGAAAGAGGACAAAGTGCTATTGTGAGTTTACACCAAACTTTTACACACGCTGTCTCCAGTTCATAAAGAGGAAGGAAAAAAAGAAATGCTGCCTTTTTTCAGAGCAACCACATTGTGATTCTAGGTGAATATGTTTGTCAAAAGACGTCAAAACCATCTCCAAATGACAGGCTATGAAAGCCACTGGAGAGGATGGAGAGGGAGCCCAAGACTCCTGCAAGAAATGCAACTCAGACTTTGGGTAAATAGGATAGGGGAAGCCAGAAAAAAGAAGGACTAAGAGATCTTGGAAAGCAAACTTGCTTCCAGTTCTGGGCCCCTCACTTTAGCAGGGACGTTGAGATGCTCGAGCGTGTCTAGAGGAGAGCAACGAGGCTGGTGAGGGGCTTGGAGCACAAGCCATATGAAGAACGACTGAGGGAGCTGGGGTTGTTCAGCCTGGAGAAAAGGAGACTCAGGGGTGACCTTATCACTCTCTTCAGCTTCCTGAAGGGTGGCTGTGGTGAGCTGGGGGTCGGTCTCTTTCTCCGGGCGACAACAGATAGAACAAGAGGACACAGTCTCAGGCTGCGTCAAGGGAGATGCAAGTTAGAATTAAGAAGGAAGTATTTTACAGAAAGAGTGGTCAGATACTGGAATCATCTACCCAGTGAGGTGGTGGAGTCATCATCCCTCGAAGAGTTCAAAAAAAGACTGGATGTGGCACTTGCTGCCATGATCTAGCTGAATTGTTAGAACATGGGTTGGACTTGATGATCTTACAGGTCTCTTCCAGCCTTGAATTTCTGTGATTCAGTGATTCTGTGCTCTTTCTCCTACCAGGAGCAGCAGAACTCAGCTGCAACTTTGTGGAAAGTACCATGAATGGGTCACACTCTGAAATGGCCACTTGTGCTCCCAAAGGAGTGTCTGTTACGTGTTCTCTGCTCTTGAAATTCAGGTGAAATTCGTGAGCATGGTGAGGACATGCATCCATGTCTACTTTCTTTGTGAGTTCATCCACATTAGAGAGAAAATAAATGTATATTTGACTAAAACACTTGCATCTCATGGTTTTTTCCCTGCATCAAGGAGCTGGAGAGCCTGCCTTACCACAGAAATGGTTTCCCAATAAAATAATCAACAACAGCGTTGGAACTCTGTTCCTTGAAAGGAGGTTTGTCTCTGTGCCCCAGTGAGCCAGCAGGGAAAATCAGCTGCTACACATTAAGGAAAAAGTAATACATTTAAAACAACAAAAAACAAAAGGAAAGGAAAAATAATTTTCATCCAGTATTTAATTGCAAAAACATGGTGGAAGAAAAAGAAGACTAGAGAAACTCCAGGCCTTCTTGCATTTAAATCAGCCATTTTGCACTTAACACAGAAATGCTTCAATCCTGGTTGTTGCAGAGATATGTCTGCAATCTTTTAAATTAATTTACTGACCTTGATGTTTTTTCCCCAGTACAATGTTACCCTGAACCCCTCCTCACATCTAGTCGAGCTCTAAACATGACCTAAGAATTCATTTTGATGCCTGTGACATTGAGACCCATTCTTTATATTGATCCAAAATGAAAAATTCAGATGAGAGAAAACAGCCAAACAGTTGACCTATGTGAGTATTGACTGTTGTCTACATGAAAAAGTTGGCTTTTTCCAGAAAACTTGAACCACCACGTAGTATTGAAAATGCAAAAGTGATTTCCTCTAGTAAGAACAAGGTATCTCATGTCTGCTTTTGCCAAAGGCTGATTTTAACAGTAGCCCCTGGAACATAATATGTATAAACTTACTATGTGACAAACAATTTATAGAAAAGTAGGACTAAATAATTTTTTAAATTTCTCATAACACTAGTTATAAGCAACACCAGATGCATGTAGTATAATTACAGCACTTATTCACTTTTAAAATATGGGAAGACACTAGAAAATATTTTTAAAATATTTTTTTCTTTCCTTCTTTATTCTCCACTTATTATTTAAATATGCTTCTGCAGTGAGGAATTGCTATACACACACATGAAAACTGCAAAGTGAAACTGAATATAAACAGAAAGTGACTGATCTCATTTCACTGAGCAAGAGGGTTGAAGGCCAGAAAAGAAATAAATTGCTTAAGGGGTGGGATGTTAAGCAAATATTTATACAATTTTCCAGTTTTTATCAAACATAAAATATAATCTAATAATCATCTAAGGAATGTTTTGAGAACATTTTCCCTTAAGTATTACTCAACATTTAGACATGGATGATCAAAAAGTCGAGACCCACTCCCACCAAGCATACAACAGTATTTATCTGAAGCTCTCTCTACTAGGAAAGATTATAAGGATTAAATTTCAAGCTTGTGCAATTGTCTTTAGACAAACACAACAATATGCAATAAACTAGTATTCCCCAGATGACTTTATGAGAAAAAAAAATTGTGCTAATGACAATTAAGACTGAAAGAAGAGCCAAATAAGTAACAATGTGGGACAAAGAGGCCCCCTTGAAAGATGCATTAGCATGGAAGCCATCAAATCAGGGGGTGGTGGCTTTCCATGTGGGAAGGAATTCTTTGGGGCCACTTCTTGGCTTCCTCCTCACAAAACAGTTCATTCCTTTAAATGATGATACATATTCTCAGGGTTTGGATCAAAGAAAGCAGGGTACAGTGGGTCTCAAACTGAAGTCAGTCTCAGAACTCAATAGTTTAGGGCCAAGTTTAAAAGCCCTCCCAAACAACTTCCATTAGGCAGCTCAGTCACAATAATATTTTCCTATTTAACCTGTATTTAATTGGTTCAGTGGAGCAAGAGGACAAACCAGAAACTGTACTGTAAGCTAGTCCCTGCATTTATAAAACAGCTTTTTTCTGGTATATTGAGCACCTGCTCCTCCTCCTAGATTCAGAGAACAAGGTCTTGGGCACAGAGTTTTTGACTGATTTCAAAGAACAGAACTGTAAGCCTACAAAAATTAATGTCTGAAATAAGTGCATGGGTTCATTCAACATTCCCTGCTCCACCTGTGTTGTCCATTTACAGTGAGCATCTCTTGAGCCTTTCTCCTTAGCTGACTGCTAAGGATCTTGAGCACTTCTAATAATGTTTGTGTAGTTTTTTCCAAAAAATACTACATGCGTTACATGCATAACATCACATTTGAATATAAAATAATTTCAAATACACCATCTTACTCCAAAGAGGACACTGGGAATTTACTAAGAAAAAAACTCCTTGAGAGCAATCCTTGCATGAAGGATTATAAATGCTCATCTCATTTGATCACTTTGATTCCTTAAATAGGAAGCATCTGATGGAACTGGCATGTGGAAGCTTGATTCTCTCACTCCTTGCTGGTAGAGCTTTTCTAATTATTCAACTATTCAAAGATGGTGATGAAAATATGACCAACCAAGTGCACCAGGCACAAGAGATGTTCTATAAAGAGCACTCTTCATGGAAATTATGCTCTACAGCATCATTACAGACACCACATTCAGACCTCATTCTAGTCCAGCTTTCAACATGTGCCTGCTACACAAACTGTCTAAGAACCTTTCTTCTAATTTTACAGCTAAGACCACCATCATTTCAATTGATATTTCAGCAAAACGCAATTAAAATACATGTTTTTATTTTCTTTTTCAATCAGGAGTTGTGCAGTAAAATACTGGCATTTCAAAGGCTCACTAGTATGTTTTTGGTCATCAAGTTACTACACCAGATAGCATTTTTATGTATTCCCAGAGTATCTCTGTGGCTTTACCCATCTGTTCTGTAACAAACTATGTTTCTTTTTATTTCTCGACAGGTGAGAGGTGATGGTGACAAAGGTAATTTTAGGCAGAAGAAGCTACTGTCTACCTTCATCCCTGAGCCCATGTCTCCTCCACACCTCCTTTGACAATTAAATAGCAGTGCTGTGATAGTAAGTCATAAAACATTGCATCTGCTTCTGCTTTGAGGAACCCTAAAGTACTTAACAGATTTTTGTAAAGTCCCAATTGATTGCAGGTTGACAGCAGCCAAAAATAATGCATCACAGTCCACAGCAAATAATAAGAACAAAATTTCTGACAGAAGCAGTAAGGAGAGATTTAGAAGGAAGAAGTTGCCTGGGCTAGCACATCAAATTTAACATTACTGTTACACACTCTCTCTCTCTATATATATAGATCTCTGTATCTATATACACACACCATTATGTCTCAGGGATGTGTTAATTCTATTTGTTAAACCAGCTCAAACATTCTTTTCTGTCTGCCACAAAGCAAAAATGTCACCCAACATAAGATGAGCTTGTCACCTGTAGCCCTCAAATTGATATCTGAAGAAGACAACAAAGAATTGATACCTAGTCTTTCTCCTAGCTTTCTCCCAGTTCAATAGCTGAGGAGATGAGGTATGTACTTGCCAATAGACTATTATGGGAAATTAGATACTCCATACCCCTCTAGTCTAAATTCTTCCCATGCTTCTCTTTCACTCCTTTTAAATCCATGACTCCATGGATTTAAGCCATGACTCCAAATCAGGATGGGCACCACTACCAGTCAGTCTATCATTCACAAACTCTCATCAGGTCATGTGAGGACCATGCACAGATTAATTAAGAGCATTTGCTCTTGGAATGCTTGGCTGTGATATGGAACATTATCCTCGTTTTAGAGATACACAGAAACAGATGTGTTCACAGTTACCCAAGATATACCCAGGACAAAGCTAAGAATCAAATATCAGTAGCCAAGTTTCTGATTGTTTTTACTGGATTGGGATGGGGGAAAAAAATCTCAAGCCCTTTATAAGATTAGAAATAAGTTGGTTACAAAATATCTCAAAATCAAAAGGCAATACGAAGCCTATGGAAACCTGCCAATGCTTAATATTCAACTTACATGAAATACCTATGAAAAGACTAAAAAAGGAAGACTTATAGCTGAGTCTTTTGTAGTATTTTAAATATTTTAACTATGAAAATAGTGCATATTTTGAAATATATATAATAGCTCATAAAATGAGATATTTTCTTCTCTTTGCTCATGCACTTGAAAATACTTTATCTCTAAAATTCATGCCAATACAAAAAAGTCCTAGTAAAAAAGTCTTCTTTCTTCATACCTCAAGATTAAGAAAACCCCCAATAATATAATTAGCTTGCCTTTGAAATAGATTTAAAGACTTTGAAAGCTATTTCCTCATGTCTCTAGGAGTAAATGAAAAGTGAACACATTTCAGCATACAGACTTTGTTAGTGGGTATACCCCTAGTGCCTCTGATTCCATCTGCATTATGTAGGACAGAAATCAAAATGAACAGAAACCAAGCTGTGGTGTGAAGCTCAAGACTCCTCCAGCCATGAGGACCTGCCAACTCACTCTCAGTCATACAAATTCCACAAGTCCTTTCCCCTCCCTGTCTACCATCAATGCCAGCCAAGCCTTCACGTGGTGATAAATCCAATTCTATTTCCTCATAAAACACAATGAGAAGTGAGACTGAGTCCTCCAGTAACGATTTCAAATTCTGGGCATCTTAAGCACAAGTTGTTAAGTAAAACACTAAAATGAACATTACTGTTTAAATATGGGGCTGTGTGATCTTTCACCTCCTTACAAATGTGCCAGCAAGCAAGATTTTACTTGTAAATTAATTTTTAATGTATTTTGGTGATTATGTTTTGGCGCTTATGAGGGATACTTTGGGGAAACTGAAATATCGACCAATTTCCTTTGTTTCTAGCACAAATACACCCATTCACCTCTGCCCCTTCAATAAGATTGGGCTTTGCAATTACTGTCTGTTTCATTCTGCTTAAGCACTGCTGAAAATAAAATTAAATTAAATCAACTGTAAGAGAAAGCAACTTCTTGTCTCCAAAGTTTTGTAATGACTGAACCATCTCATATTTAATAATTCAGACTCAGTCCTTTAAATTTTGTCCAGGAAAATAAGATGCTCTTTATATTTCAAAGATGTCTTCACAAAAGTCTGCAGTACTGGATTTTCTGACGCAGAGTGATTATAAAACCCCCTTTTGTTCTCATAACTTCATGATGTATATCTATAACTCTTTCTTGTTTGTGAAGATAAGACTGGCCTTGTCTCTCTAAATGCCTTTTCAAAGGAAGATTCACAGTTGTTTGACTTTTGATCTGTGTGGCAACTAGCTCGACCACCTGCACTGGGTTTGAGCAGTTACTGAGCTTGCTTTGTACCAGCTTATGAACACAGCAAGCCTTTGACACCAGAACAAGATGATATGTGAATGCGCCAATTTACAATGTAAATACAGGGTCCAACAATATGGGCATCTTTAATGACCAAATGTGTAAAGTGCATATATTGTTTACTGATTATATCATTAAATAAAACAGATGGCTCATATTCTCCATCCACCTACAGTGGATTAAAACACAATGGTGTAATAGTCTGGTAAACTGGTAATGTGAAACATTGCTTTGTACTGGTGTAGTAGCATAAATAGCTGTTGACAAATGAGCTACAAAGCTCCACTGCCACTAAGAGTAATTAGCTTAAGGCAGTACTGAAAGAATGCTACCTTCACAATCAACACGTGTGTGCCATTCACGCTGAAAAATGCATCTGAAAAATACAGCGGTGACAGAAAGTAGCAAGGAAGTTTCTTGGCATGGATAAAGAAGACCATATGCTTCCCAACATCCCAGCAAGATTGGACACACTTAGAATCATGTTTCTCAAACAATTCCCTATTTAAACGCATTATTGGCGGCCATGATAAGCATGTCAGAGAAACAACAGTGGGTGTTTTTTTTTCACTTGCACAAGCATTTTTACCAGGAGGAAAGTGGGGAGTGGGTGCAAAAATAATTTTAGAGATGCAATTTTTTCTTCAAGAAGAATAATTAGTGTTGCCATCTTAAATTATCAGTAGATGTATAAAATAAGTAAAAGAAAATATGAAGACTTTGCTCTAACTCACAGATGTTACAAAAACCTTCTGGGTTACACTGTGGTTAATATAGCAAACTCCAAGCTGAAAAAGAGCTCCAAGGTAAAAAATGCTACACAGTGAGATCCTGCACAAACTATTTTAGAGCTACACAAATGTTGCAGAGAACATAAATACCAATATTTACAGCAAAATAATTTTTCTCTGTCTTTCTCATTTTTCTCAATTTCCACACTGATTTTTTTTTTGCCTTCTTGTTTAAATTCAAGTCAGAGAACCATAGAAAGGCTTGGGTTGGATCTTCCATAATAGTTAAAGAGCCAGTCAGAATCAGGAAATTTTCATCCTTCCTATCACCACGTCGACTAAACAATCTCTCACTGTATGGCCACACTTTATCATTCATGGCTTTTTTATTCTTCTGAGAGCTGCTCAGCAGATTAGTGATGCGTGAACATTTCTTCTGCAGACTTTTAAAGGTCCAATACAACATATTACATGCTACCAGGGATATAAATTCTTCCTCAGTTTTGGTATTGTCCCACAGCAGCACTAATTTATCTGTAACAAAGTGAGTGATACCCCAAAGTCATAACTTATGACCTTCTTTGTAAAACTACAATAATAACAGCAACGGCAACTACAAAACACCACCCACCCTACCCCAACCAAGGTTTGCTCAAAATTAAAGAGATCCATGTTCAACATTAGGGCTAGGGATGAGCAAACCACTCACACAACTATGACTGGCAGGTTCAGGTCCTGGGTTTTGAGGTAGAACATCACTGACTGACTTGGACACAAATTGCACTCAGGTGAGTTTTCCTTTTCCCAGTTGTTGGTGAGTTAATCTCTTATTAGCCAGAAGTCTGACCTACTACTGGACTGAAAATGATCTAACTAAAGTTATTAGCTGAAAGATTAGCTAATAAGGACAAGATCCTGATATCACATCAGTTTTATACCAGTTGGATCACTCCATTGTTTTCTTAAAGATAAAGCTCTTAGTGTGCAATCAGAATCATGCTGGAAAGCCAAATTAACTTTGCTTTTATTAAAAGTCAACAATTTCAATCAAGTGTGGCAAGAAAAGTGCCAAGTGCCACGGAAATCACACTCAGAAGGCACAAAGGAGCTTTTTTACCTGACAGAAGATGAGGCAAATCAATTTGCATTCCTCCATTTGTTTTCAAACACTATCTCTGTCCAAAATACTGGTGTGTCTATGGGCAATGGTGGGAGAAATGAGTTAAAATCATATTTGTTTGACACAGTTACTGTCTTTTTCTTTAAGTGTTTGGTAAGTGCTACCAAAAATGTTAAATCTCAGTCTTTTGTAATTTTGTCTTGCAAATGTTGCTTTCAGTCAGCACAGTATACAGTCTAGTTTTAGTCCAGATCTGCAACTTTATGAGAATGATTTAATTTGGATGTTTCTATTTGCAAAGCTCCAGGACATGTACACATAAAGCTACTGTTTGGAAAGGCTGAGCTTCCAGGATTTGCCTATTAGAACAAAATCCACCTCTTCTATTTTTACATTCCTTCAAAAGGCCTGGCTTGATGAAAACTAGAAACTGTAATTTAATTCCGTAGACTTTTATTTATGTTCTCTAATTCTTGAAAGGTTGAGCAGAAATTTCTTTTCACAGCACAAGTCACCAGAAATCGCCTCACATGCACCAGTACATAAAACAACTCTGTCTACACAGGAAAAAGGATTTGGGCTAAACATTAGGGAAAATTTGGAAATATCTGACTGAAGAGATGGGGAATGTTGATCAGTGGAGAACAGGCCAAACAAATATCTGCCAGGATTAAAACAGGGTCAGTCAATCCTGCCTTAACACAAAAGGATGAACTTTTCTGAAATAATTTCCGAGGTGGTTCTATTTCCTTGGGTAAATATATGGATTAAAAGGAAGTGACCCAGTGGCAAGATATCATAGATACCTTGTGTTCAGAAAATGTAACATTCAGGAATTTATGGCTTAAACACTGAAGTAAATGGCATGTGCAAAATTCAACCTATGTTGTTCTTTCACAGTTATAGTGTGAGTAGTGTCAAGAACATGATCCCTAATCAACTACTGGCCTTAAAGAGTTTGACTTAATTGATTTCTGAAAAGTTGTGTCCAATTATTTCAGCAATTACCAATGCCAGCTTTTGCTAACAGTTTCTCTCCTTCACATGAACAACCATATCATATCCAAAGCATGTTCCCTACCTTCACCATTCCTGAACATCACATCAGAGAGAGCTCATCCTACTGGAATCTCCTTGCAACTACTGCAGGAAAGCCCTGCACTGCTAATGCAGATATAAGACATGGCTTCTCAAGGAAGCATGTTGAGGGATACCTGCTGTGGCTCAGACAGGACAATGCTGGCTGTGAAATGCCTTTTGTTTCACCCATGACACTGTGAACCTTTTTAGGCTCTAGCTGCTTAATGGCATTCAACATTCCCTGTGCAGAAAACAACCACGAAGGGTTACACAATACTTAACCTATCATGATGCTTTACATTGTTAGTATATGCAGTCTAGGACTAGCTAGGATAATTATCCACTGGGATCCTGCCTTCCTGCAGAAACACAACTGTGTGTTAATGTTCTTTCCAGCTGTTCAGCTGGACATGAGTAGACAGAAGGGGAGCAAATGAGATAGCAATTCCAGATGATAGAAAAGAGGGAATGGAGGGGACAGAACAAAGACCATTGTACACTTCAAAAAGGAATGGAAAAAGAGAATTAGAAATGTGGTCTGAAGAATGCTGAGAACCCTGCTCGTAATGGACATAGTGTAGGCAGCCTAACATGTGGATAAAACTTTCCAACAATCTGAAAAATAAAACAATGCTACCACATAAATGCTCTTACCTCACTGAATGAGGGACATCCCCTTCTAAAGCTGTCTGGGCACAAGGAGATTAAAACACTGACTTATTTTATCCCATGCATTTAAGTTACTAGATGTGAAGATCAATCATGATGTTCCTTTTTTCTTCCAGGTTTGAAGAAAACTTAACTCTGTATCACTTAGGTTGTTAGAGATGAAGGTTTGCAAAGGCTACGGTGGCATTAAACTAATCCCAGCTACATGCCTGCAATGTTGAAATTGGTCCCTTTTTAAGGCATTCAGTGCCTGTGGCCTGGAACTCTCCATGTACACTGATGGCTGGTGGTTAAATAGCAGCTCAAAAGACTTCTGCACCCTCCATGGTGCATGAGCTGAACAGTATTTCTAACACTGAATAAAAGTATGGCAAGATTTTTCAAAAGTATTGTGGAAACAGCAGAAACAACACTGTCTAAGAAAGATGAGTAAGGTTTAGAAAATGGTTTTCCATTGATTATTAAAAATAACAAATGCATCTTACATGCATCAGATTACATCATAATTAAACTAAGGACAGGGAACCCATATTGTCCCATACTATTTTAAAATATTTGCTGTTCAGACCTAGAGGTACATTTCCTGTTTTTTGGTTGGACCCCTAATGATGAAGAACGCTCACCCTTGGCAATTTTGCTGATGACACATTTATGTTTTCCAGATGTTTTGTCCATCACTTCAACAAAGAAACAAGGTTTCTTTTCAAAGTCAGAGACAAAGCGAGGAACAACTAGGTACTAATTAATGCCAAAGTTTAATCTGGAATAACAAGCAGTATGTTCTTCATCCAAGGACTAGATTGTGATTACCATCACCACAGAGCTTATCAGTTTCCTTCTGAAAAGATTCAACACCTCATAATTGATAAAGGTTAGCTGCATAACAAAACGCAAATGTACAATAACATAAGAATCAAGTAACTATATTAAATGCTTAAAAGTCAGGAAAATTATTTAAAAAGTTTTTATATTGACAGTAACAAGCACTAAAATACACTATGCATATTTTACAGCTTCCAGTTAACAACAGAAATATTAAGGACATGATTTGCAAGGAGCACAATAAAACCTGTGTTGCCCCAAGAGATGACCCAGAATCATTCTGCCACCTATTCCCCCCCTTTTTCAGTCTCCCTCAAGTTAAAGAACTTGCTCCTCTGGTTTAAGTTAACCATATGCTTAAATATGCTCCTGAATCAAGGTCTAAATTACTGAAGTAAACAGCTGCAGCTGTAAATATTCAACAGAAAGCAGACATTTTCTTGAGGATTTACCGTTTCAATCATTTTTCAGTGTAGAAATACATCTTGAAGTAAAAATAGAAATATATGTACAAAAAAGTTGCAGAAACAATTCCTACTCAAACTTCTTTTGGCTTGAGACCAAATATCCTGGAAAGAGGAACTCCTCTATTAGCATGAAAACAAAGCAAATGTAGCTGTATGTTAAACTCCACTCTGGATTGGTGATACAAAGACCTTCCTTCAAAAAACTGCAGAGACTCAACAGTCATGGCCAAGTATGATTGAAACAGGCTTTAGCTCAGAAGAAAACCAGCTTTTTGTCATGGACTTTTGGGGATGGAAACAGAGATTGGTAGGGAAATAGGGGAAAAGGCAGTGGTAACACTCACTCTTTGTTTGGGTTTGTGTCCCCACAGGGACATGACTGTCCCTGCTGCTCTTCAGACACATGGAAATGTGGGCTCTGTAGCCAAGCAAGGAGGCAGAACAGACAATCTAAACTTTGCACATCTCTAGGAGCCAGAGGAAGCAATAAAGAAGTCCTGTGCATACACTGCTGAATGGCCATGGCCGGGTCAGTGGGTGGAGGCACAGCACCCCATGCCCTGCTTCAAGAACTGCCCAACACAGAGTGTCCCCTCAGCCCAATGACCACAACATCCCCACTGCTGAAGCTGTAGGAGAACTGCTAGAAAAAAACTGCAATCCAGGCCCAAACTCTGAAGGCCAATTCTGAAAACCACTTCTGCTTAGGACCAGAGGCAATGGACACAAGTTGGATGCTGGGAAATTTCACTGACGTACCTGGAGGATTTGCTTATCTCAGCTGCTACTGGAACAGATTGCTCAGACAGACATTGGTATCTCCAGCCTTGTATGTGTTTGAAATGTGACTGGAGTCTGAGCAACCTGCTCTAATGAGACTTGCTTTGAACAGGAGGTTGGACCAGATGACCTCTAGGGGTCCCTTCCAACCTAAATTGTCCTATAATACTGTGAAGTGTTGAAAAATAACTGCAAGGTCTAAAAAAGTAGAACAAACTTTGACTAGCAGTGATGCAAGAAGCAGGACTCCCAAAATTTTCCTGGAAAGAGTGAAAAAGCTTCACCAGAAGTCTCGTTTAATTTCTGACTGCAGTTATATTGGTCATGCAGCTGTTGGCAAGCCACATAACTTATTATCTGAGAGCTGAACTGAACCTTTACTGCCTCATTTCTATCAGACAGAGGTAGTGTCTCTGTCCTGCTGGGAATCAAATTTTAAAAGTCTCTTTTATAAATGCAGATGTGTTCATAAGCTCCTCAAAACATCATTGACAACAATTCAGGACACTGAAATCTGAAGATTAGAAGAGTATTTTTAACACAACACTTTCCTGGTGAACCAGACAGGATAAAAAGTTGTTCTGGAGTGTAGCAGCCACTCTTCTAAAATATTTTCCCGCAATTCGAAGGGGGTAAACAGAACTTATCTGCTAATTGAAAAAAGATTCAAATCTACTGAAATTTTTATCTGGTTACTTTTAGGTTTGTTTGTTTCCCACTGGGCTGTGTGTGGCTTGGAGACTTTCCAAATTCTTTTCTTATAAGCTTTTCTAGGCTATTGGCTTAGGATATGGGCAAAACCCTGAAGATATTCCAGAACACATTCTTTTCTACTTCTTTCTAGCATACTGTGCACTCCCCAGCTCTTACTGGGGTACAGGCCAAGGGATAGAGACCTGAGACAACCCATTCCAGTGCCTCACAGACAAAAACTGCACACTTCATCTAAATCCAAAAATTAATTCCTACTCTAAGTTAATTTTCTGAACCTCCATGTCCTATCATTGCACTCACAATAAAGAATTTCTTCCTAATATCTAATTTAAACATACTCTCTTTCAGTTTGAAGCCATTCCCCCGATCCTAGTAATGCCGTGCCATAAGAGGAATGTATTAGCTTAGTAGAACCTAAGTAGTTTCTACAGAAAAAAAAAAAAAAGATCATGGAGGTATAGGTTATTTTTATGTGAGAATACTTAAAAACACTTATTACAAAAATACTTTTACCCACATACTCAAAATATTGTGAAACAACAAATTCCAATACATAAGGCTGGGTACCTTATTGCTGGAGCAGCAAACTGGGACAGGCAGACCTGTCCCTATTATGCCACTGATTTCCTTAGTGAGCCATGGCCACCTACAAAACCTGTCTCTGCTTTTATTCCCCATCTCCAAAACATTTTATGCACAAACACATGGCCAGGGAATTTAGGTCATACAAAGGCAGTAATTTAGCCCTCTAGCTATCTAAATACATGATCTCTTAATATATTCAGCCAGATTCAAAAGAGATGCTGCTTTACCTTTCCCAGACAGTAAAATTAGAAAGGGTTAGGTATTAATTTGAAGCACAGAGTTGTTAGCATTGCATATGACTTCAAGCATATCAGCAAATAGATATTGTGGGAACAGCCACTATATTGAGCAATGTTCAATTTAACATTACTTTTTCTGTATAATATTGTGGAGATGGTCCTCCAGTGTTTTATTTTATTGGTTCCAGTAATGATGCAAAATATTGTGTGGTGTGTACTGAAGTATGCAGAAATTAGGAAACAACTGCCAATCTCTGATAATTATATTTCTTCCAGTTGTATTTATCTAATACATGCTGATTTCTTGGGGTCTGTATTTCATGATTATTTGTGTAACTAAACAAATTGGGATGATGCTGCGGCTGGGATAATGCTAGATCCTTCTACCCAACAGTTACAAACAAATTAAATTCACTGTAGGTCTATCAATCACAAGGTTTTGAACAACATCCTGAGAATTGTCTACTGAAAGCTGCTTCTCTGCTGGCATTGCTTTTGGCACATTTACCTGACCTGAGCTTAAATCCTAATCTGCCTTTCTTCTAGATGGGTGACTCAGCTCAGCATTTTTGTTGAAGAACAAGGAAATCCAGTGCTGTTCTGACACACAGAAACATGCCATCATGGTGTTCAACAACATAATCCCTTTGTCTGAAAAGAAGAGCCCAAGTCTATCTCAGAAAGATCATATTTTTCATTTGGCTTATGGAGCACTTATAAACTAGGACTCCTAACTGTGATTCCCAAACACAAAACAAAGTCAAAGGTTACAGCATATGTTTTTGTTTCAGCTTCTCCAAATTACTTGCAAATGTATTCAAACGCAATATGAGGAGATACTTTATTTTATTGAAAAAACCAGACTACAGGGTGCTGCAAAAAAGGCTGGGGTACCTCAAGCATAAACATGGAAAGAATACATTGGTTTAGAAACCCATAAATCCTTATTTGAATCTGCCAACCTGAAAGCCAAGTAAAGCCCGAAAAAACTATTTTTCCTAAATGCTATGTCTGATTAAGCCATACTATTAAATGACAGCTGAACTTTAACATTAATATGATATTATTTAAATAACTGCATGATTTTTTTTACACTAAAATGATGAATGATTTTTGGACAGCTCAATTGACATAAAGCAAGAAACCCCTTTAATGAGATTTGACAAAATGGAGACATATGCAGAATATTCGTTACAGCTCATGTCGCAGGGCCCTTCCAGGGGAGACTTGGGTTTAGTTGGTGTCTTTTCTTTTCCTTCATTTTTTTTATAGTTTATTTTGATTGTCTACAGCCACTGAACCATCCCTTTCAATTGCCACTTCCTTCCTCCATGGATTTTGAATTTAGCTTGTGTCATTTACATATTAGTCTTAATCAGAGAATTTTATATGTTTCATTTTGGAGTTGGAATTGTAAGAAATCTGTGGAATGAAGGCATCAGGTCCAGTCACTTTAACCTTTGTCAATTTGGTGTACAAGGAACTAACAAAGGTATTTTTCTGAGGAGACTTATGGAGAAATAAAGCTTGTGCTTTAGAACAGCTTATAAAATTCCAGTTTTCACATTTCCTATGCCAAATGACAAATTAACAACTCTGCTAAAATTTTCTCCTCTTTTTTTCCTTTTTTCTTTTTTTTTTTTTTTTATAAGCAAAGTGCATTAAGCAAACACACAACATAAAAGCCTGTGGCAAGGGTAATTTCAGACTGAACTCTTCAGAGGATGCACTAAACTCCTTTAAAACTGTGCTTTCTTAGCACCCAGCACTGCTTATTAGAGGGATGCTTTTCTTCTTTAGGAAACTGAATATGTACAGAAATACAGACATCACAGAGAAGCTCAGGTGCTGCTTCACTGGGTAAAGAACACATATCCAGAGGTGCCACTAATTCAAAAAAAATCTGTCTGAGAATGCACCGATGCAAATTTAAGAGGAGAAATAATCAGTGGATAACTCCCTCCCTTCAGTCCCACACAGAGTTTTAGGACATTTTCCTTTTCATATCACCTCATTTTGATCCCAGGAACAATTTTCATAACATTGAAAGTGTGGAAAAAACATGCTAAAACCACAAGCATTGACAGTGTGTCTGTCCCATCTATTTAGGTAGAATTGATAATTTTAACCTTTTGTCTGCACATAAATTTATGCTGCCCCAAAACATTTACCAACTTTCTCATTTTAACAGACAAAAAACCCCCTCAAGACACAGAAATCACTCAAGAATAGGAAAGACAGAAAATCATCATCAAAAGATCTTAATTTTAGAACACATCCAAACTCCCACCATGTTTTAGAACATCCAAAATCCCCCAAATAAATACAAAGAAACAAAGATAAGAAATCATTACACAAGGGCTATCCTTCAGGTTTAGAAAACTCTTTCCATAGGCATGACAAAGCCTTCTATCATACAAAGACCTTCTACACAGCAGTCTGGGTGAAAAAAAGTCAGGTACACCAGCAATACGCTGAGATTGAAGTAAAATTGAAAACAAAGGCACGGAGGGAGAGAAGAAAAAAAGAAAGAGCAGAAATGTCCCTACCTTGGCCTTACCTTCGCAACATTCCCGTCAAAATCCTGGAACTCTTCCCCAGGTTTGCATCTGCTTCTCTAAGCTGGGGAGAAAAGAGTCCCATTAAAGGTAAAAGGCACAGGCAGCCCAGTCTGTACAAAGGACAGGGGTTTCTGCAGTCACCTATGTCAGTAAGCTTCAGGGTTAGCACACAACAAGCTTGTAAAGCCACCAAAGCTCTGAAATTTAAAAATATCTTGTCTTGTTTTCACTTACATAAATATGAAACCCAGACAAGGGAAGTCATTGAGGCAAGAAAGGTGAGTCAGGATAAAGAGCAAAAGCTTTACAAATAAAGGGTTGCAGGTAGAAGCTCTATACATTGGAATCCATAAGTCCCACGTGTGTGTATATTGTTTGTGTACACCAGTGAAAGGATCAAGGGATGAAGAGACAGCCATGTTCCTGATGCTTTATGAAAAGAAAGACATATCTTTCTTTCACTGTTTTTCAAAGACTGTAGTTTAAAGAAAGAAACAGAAATACAAAATATATCACTTTAGCAATTCTGTAAAATAAATATGTCTATACTGCCCCTTAAATATAAAACTTGTACTGACCTTACAGCAGCCACCTGTGGCCTGGGTGCTCAAATGCTTTGTGAACAGCACATGTACAGAAGGAACAGCTATACAGTATATATAGTAGGTTTTTTTCATGTAAGGAGCTCCCACTCACTGAAATGACCATTTTTGTAGTTTATTAGGACAAAGGAAACCTACAGGCTACAGCTACACCTAATTAGCTGTCTTGTTCTACAGCTCTCAAAATATTGCAAAATAGGTAAAATATGAAATAGAGTAGATGAAAAGTTATGAAGCAAGTGAACTTCATGTTTATTTCTATTACTTTTTAAAAGGGATTAAAATGTCCCCTCTCTTTTTGTGTTTATTAGTGCCTCACAAAAGGAAATCTAGAAATTAGAAGATAACAGGAAAAATGGAGTTACTTTCCTATCACCTCTTCTCCCACTGGCAGCTAGAAGAGAGACATCTTTTGACAATTTAGACATCTTGGAACCAGTGGGACATCAAAATCTACTGTAAAAAGATAATGTAATGATTATGACTATTTCAGTTATGAAATAGCAGAGACCACTGTTTCTAACATGCCCCAAAACACAGCTTTGTGTACATACATAAAAACATTCTTCTCCTTGTGAAAGCTGAATATTTACCTCTTCATAATCAAATGAGATTGAAAGGATTACCTGAGTCATTGATTTCTTACTGAAAAAACTTTGTTGTACTAGACAAAATGCATCCTGTGTTTCAAATCCATCAAAACAGTAACACTGCCGAGGAGAGTGGCAGTCATCCAATAACAAATCACCTTCACCATAACAAACCACTATTATATCTTGAATATTTGAACAGCAGCAATATTAAACCCAGTATCTATTCTGGAGCACAATACTGTAAATATTTGCTGGCAGATTTAAGGCTTATTACTGGAATCAGTAGGTGATGCGACAATCAGTGTCACATAACCTTTTTGCATAAATTTCTTCCTTATTCCTCTAAAAGCTATTAAGAAAATACCAAGTAGAAGCTGGTGCTGGATAACACCAATCAAGTTGTGCTCTTAGCAATATCATATTCATTGGGAAGGCTTGCACTAACTCTCAGATCTCTGTAATTATGTGCTGTGATGGAACAAAGATGAGTATTATATTCCAGGGAGGCCATTCCCTCATTTTTTCCTGATTCATCTAGACAATTCAAGCTCCAGAAAAGCAGTTTAGCCCGGTTTGACACAAGTAACAGCAGAAAAAACGTCACAATAATTTTTAAAAGGCTCATTAAAAAGCCAAGTTCTTATCTATGCTAGAAGGGAATCTGAAGTACAAATGTATGCTTTACATTGGTCTTTTATTATTCATAAAGATGCATTTAACACTTGGGGCTTCTCCTCCCTTTTCACAGAAAAGTAGCACTCTCCTTTTTACCATTAAATGTTTGATCCTAACTTTCCTCTCTTGCTGCAGGATTCTACCTGACAGCTAGAATCAGTGCTGATAGTTAGGAAGGAGAAGCTGAATCTTAGGGGTTTGACAAACTCCTCTAAGCAAGACGACCTCATGTTTTTATGGTAATAAAAAGCCCACAAAATAAGCAAAAGAAACATTAAAAAAGAAACAAACACATACACAGATAGTTGGAAGATCTCTAGCTACCTCCCAAGAGAATGCTAAGAAAACACCTTTTCTTCTAGCTCTGGCAGAGAAAAAAAAACACTTGAAGAGTTTCAAACTGTAAGTTTGTTTTTATTTAAAACTGAATTATCTGAATGCAGTTCTTCCACCATTTCTTTACCAATGCCAGCACACCACAGAAGTATGGAATGGAACTGGTGGAATGTGAACCTCTTAACCAGTGTGTGTTTCACAGAACTGCTGTAGTGAAAACATTTTCAAACAGGCTTTGATGTTAGCAGTGGCAAATCTATATGGTTTTTAAAGATAATATTAAGAATACTAATGAGAAAACAGGAAGATGAACAAGATGCTGACATTGATATCTTGTCTGCCTTAGACAAATTTTGAGGTTTTCCTAAAAGATGTTGCATCTTTTAATGTCCTGTATAATCCAGCTAACCTATTTGACTTGTAGCACAGCTTTTATCCCTTCTCTTTGTCTTCAGAAGAAAATATGAGTTTTACTCTACAGACAGGAAAATTCATATATGTAAATTTTACCAGACCATTGAGACATGAGTTTATTTATATTTTGCTCATAAAAAATAATTGTCCTAATTTTCTCAACATTGAACGGTTAAACCTGACCATCATACTCACTGTGACAATTTCACTCCAAAAGACAAGTTTATTCTCTGGTAGATAAGATAATAACTCCATGTATTTAATGTACACCTATCATGCGTTGATAAAGCACTCTCGGTTTTGTCTTTCAAAATTTCTAGAAAATTGAAAGCTAGCTAAATTATCTAAGATCTCCCCTGAATGTTCATCAGAGTATACATAGACAGCTGGAACAGGTAGAGCCATGTGGCTCCACTGAAGAACTTTTCTGAATTCCCTGAAGAAAATATTTTAAGTATTTTTAAGTATTTCAGTGGCTCCTGATAAAAACCCTTGGAATTTGAGATCTTCCATTATGACAAGAGGTTTTTTTTCCTGCATTGTGGTGGAGTATGTATGTACTACAAATTCCTAGAATATCCTTCTTATTTTTAATATTGCCCTTTGCATCTTACAGATTTTGCCTTCAAAGAAATTTGCTCCTCAGGTGGAAAGCAATGAAAAGGAAAAGTTATGCTACGAACCATGCATACATTGAATGATCAGAACTACATCCCTGGGATATACAGGATCAGCAGAAAGGAATACATGGCATTTATCTCCATTGCCTAGGTTTTATTTGTCCAGCTAGAAACAGAAAAGCATTTCAGACTCAGCAGTCACTGGGGATATAAGAAGTGGAGGTGAAATATAACACCAAGTTGCCAGAACAAAACTTGGTCAATCCTCACAATTCTCAGTTACATTTAGTGATCTAGCTATATTTAGTGTTTTAAAGTAGTTAATGCCCAGCACTTCAGAAAGCAACTAGTACAGCTGGCAGAAAATGCCACATTAATGCTGTTATAGGAAGCTTTATTAATCAAAGCTATCCAAGTGAAGAAACTCCCTGGGACAGACAAAGGAGTTTTTTTAAAGTGCCAATGGTCAGTTAAGAGATGTGTGGGAGAACCTGGCTTTGCAAAAAATTGGACACTTGGGAAAGTATCTGAACAAGAGGTCATGGACAGAAAGTCCTGGTTCTGTGAGTAGAAACCAGAGACAGAGAGGCTGGGTTTCCACATGGAAGTTCAGAGAACTTGTACACATTGGGTGGGATGGGCTCCTGAGCATCTCTGTTAACTCTGCACAGTGGAGCTGATCCCCATGGAAGCCCCAGGAGCCAGAAGTGGCACAGATATGTGGCCTTGGCTGCAGAGACAGAGCAGCAGCACCTGCTCCTCACACAGACCTGCCCGAGGGGCTGTTATTTGCATCCGCAGCTACAAAGAGTAAGGTTGCTCAACTATTAGAAGCTCACTTATAATACTGAACTGTCTCATAGGAAGCCCAAGCAGTCATTGGATTGGACAGTTCTGTCCTTCAAAGGACAGAACACTGACCTAACTGTGATGGTGACAGAAAATTTGCTCCCAGCAGCAGATTTGGTGACTACAGTGTGACATCCCATCAGAGAGACTTGGCAGGATGGGGCCCATGTAAGACACTTTGCAGTTCTTCACTGCAGATGGTGATTAATCTCATCTTTTTTTTTTTTTTTTTTTGCATGCACAAAGAACTTGCCCAATGCAAATAAAATGCAGAATCAGCAATTACTTATTATCAAACTTACCCTCTCCCGAGCCCGCTGGATCTTCTCTCTGTCATGGCTGAGGTTTTCAAGCATCTCCTGTCCAATCTGCTCTGCATTAAAAAATGAAAATGTAAATCATGAAAAATACAGCTTGTGACTGCAAGGCCTTAAAATGCCAAGTTAGATTCTAACAAGAGCACTTAACACATGTGGTAGCCTAATCACTCCTCATTATTTTAAATTTTAAGTTTTTCAAACAACATAAAACTGAAGAAGCAAACCAAACCAGAAACTGCCCCTCTGCAGTCTCTTGAGATTGTCTACACCCTGGGAATTGATGCTGACCTTTGATCTGTGAAACAAAGGCAAGAAGACTTTCAGACTTGCTCTAGATGCTGGGTGCTCATACTTCCTATCTACTCCTTAAGCCCAAGGAAGTCAGTAAGCCTTTGCTAAACACCAGCCATCCTTGTACATCTAAAGACACAGAAGTCATATTAGAAGAAAACCTCTCTCACTGCCTCTCAGCATTTACCATTGATGCTTAAATGAAAGCCTTTTCAGGCTCAGCCCAGTCACTGGTGTGTGCTTTGCTCCACCATGGACTGTTTCTGGCTGGCTTAGAGATAGGCTGTAATCTGCTGATGTTTTCAAGAGCAGACAGAGACATTAATTTATAGTCATCACCGTTTGTTTACACGGGGCTTGTTTGCTTCCGCAGCTTACGCTGAACCAAAGTTTGCAAAATTATAGTGCAGAGGCCTCAAGATATGGTACAAAGACAACACAAGATGCCAAAACTTTGCTCTTCAAACAGCTTCAATCAAATGCTTCTCTAACGCTGAAATATTAGCAGCAAGTATAGAGGAGAGATTTTAATCTTCAAAGCTCTATAGAAATATTAAGGAACCCTTCCTGTATTTCCCCGAAGGAGAAAAATAAGTTAAAGCATTCCCATTTTACAGATGGGGAAGCAGGCAGAAGGAGCTGAAGCAGCTGTAGCTTTGCCTCAGGACACACAGCACGTGTGAGACAACCAGCATTTCTGTGCACATTCATTTAGGGTACTTAGCAGGTTTACAAGAGATACGAACCAAAACAGTACAACTACAAAAATATGGCTTTTTTCCCCTAAACAACAAAAAAAGTGCCTTGCTTTTCTTTTGGTGAGAGAGTGGGATCCTAAATGTCATTATTCAGGGAGCCTTCAGAAATGGATCATTAAAAACTCAGTAATATGTTAGTAAACAAAATAATGGGGTTTTTTAAATAGATAGTCAGTCCATTTTCAAGGAACAATCTAAAGTAGAATCACCTCAAACTTTAAAAGTTTGAGACAAGCAATGTTATTTTTAAATTCATTTAACACAAGGTACACAGTCTGCCAGATGAAGTCGGAGGAAATTCATTACATATATATTTCTCTATCAGTTGCCAAGTATAGTACAAGTAAGATAAATATTTCCTCTGACCACAAATTGACATCCTCATTATGCTATCTTGTCCCTCTTGGCTCGCTGCTCTTTACTTTTAGCTGTATATACAATGCCTCCCAAAGGTGAAATGTGGTAAGATACATGGGTTTGGAGTTAAAAAGGCTGCACAGTGCAGTGCAGTTACACAAATGGCAGCCTCAGGAAGTGATTCACAAGAGCCTTGCCAATGTTTGCATGTCAAAGGACTTACAGGATGGAACTATACTGAGCTTTTCCTCATTAAAGCACTCAAAATACCGTAATACACAAACAGAAATATGTGTTCAATATAATCCAGGGGAGAAAAAAAGAAAAAACAACAAAGCAAAATCTCTTAAAAGAGAGGGGAAAAAAATAAACAAATTACCAACCTAGTAGCATGAGGTGAAATGATAAAAAGTGTATTTAGTGCTAAAAATTACATGTATGTTTGCAGACATAAAGGAGCACGAGGTACAGATCTTCCTTCAAAGGAATAAGTATAAAATACATGGCTAAAATGGTTTTGTATCTCATGAACAAAGCTCAAAAATATCTTTGTAGGGAACAGTTTTATTTTTATTACAGCAATTTTTAAGCAAGTTACTGTGGGTTTGTATATTTTTTTTTCATCTTCTTCCTGTCAGTGGCAAGTTCAGACTCTTAGCTTTTTATAATGATTGAGTTTATTTTCCAACCATCAATGTGACAGCAGCATCAACTGTAAGTGAGGGTAAAACACCGTCACTTTGACGAATAGTGTATTTTCCTCTCATTGTCGATGACTGAAGACATCAATAAATAAGGAAGGAGAGCATGTCAGCCAGAATATCACAGAATGAATTGTTGATATGACACTTAGGGATTAAACCTTCAGCCATGAAGTTCAACCTAGCAGAGGGGTCTGAGAACTGAGATAGTTGCGTTTCTTCCCAGCAGCCTCTATAGATAAATAATTGGACGGATCATCAATTTTACAGGAGTAGCTTTACTCTACATGCACTTTTGTTGATGATCTCTGGCCTTTTTTGGGCTAAAATAACAACATAAGTTGAACAAAGAGATAGGACGGAGATAACATAATCTCACAGTAAGTTTTCAAACATAAATTGACACCTTTATTCTCTTCATATTCTCATTCTCAGAAAATTCACTGATGACAGTGAAACTTGATTTTTAGCTGGAAGGTCAAGACAGTCGAACAAAAATATTATTACACAGAGAAAATAAAGACTTCTCAATGAAGACATGTCTCTTCACTTGGTTTGCAACTGAAAGCACCTGGGACTAGGAGAAATGTAGCATTACCCCACTGTACAGCTAATTACAAGCTCGATATAATTGCTTTCTAACATTTTTCAGGTTTCCCCACAACTCTGATGTTTTCCTTCCAGTTAAAACATTCATCTATGTGTCAGATTCATGCTTTTAGTGCAATGGTGCTGCATGGATCTTCCCAGCCTACTTATAATGCAAGTCATTGAAGAAGCTACTACAGTTATGTGAAAAGGTCAGGTTTGTAAGATATACTGTAGTGCAGATGCATGAATTAAGACCAATACACAAACTAAAGGGTGTTGCCTGTTGCCAGTAATGGTGTTATTTCCACAGAATCTTAACATTGTCAATTATTTGGGGATTATGCCGACCTTTCCCTTGTTCTGTACGGACAATGTTCAGTATGGTGCAGTCCCAAGTCCTTCCAAAGACTGAGTGGTGCTGCCTCTTCAAACTGAAATTCCCAAAGAGATGCATAAAATTATGTTTTAAAATTACAGCTAAACTGTGTGAAGCAGAAGGGTGAATGCATTTACATCATTATTATCTGTGTACTGACAGAGGGCAGGAATATTCGATAGAGCAATTATCTCAGTCTTAAACAATGCTGTGATGGCCAGAAAAAAATATTTCTGAAAAAGTACATAATGTTAACAAGCATCATCCTTAAATGGTGAATGCTAAAATCCACAGCTCTAAATGTATTCTGCACTAAAGTTTTTTTGAATAAAGTATGTGAAATCATCTTCTTTTTGAAGAAGATGATTTCAAAAATGCCATATTGTGAGTCCAACACAAATGGTGCCTGGTGCTATGAGACTATGTTATACAAGAAAAATATAACATTTCTTATCCTAAAACACTGAAAATGATTAGAGGAATGAATATAACTTTCCTCACTTGAAGAAAAAAACCAACACACCCCAAACATAACAAATGCAAACCTAACTTCCCCCTTCATGTGTGCACAAATTGGCACATGGCTTTCAACAGTTATGCTGAGATAAACCCAAAAGACAATGATCACTTCTAGCAATGATCTGCACTCCTGAATAAGCTCTTTCTTTGGAATTTGCTTGTAACCTGTATGCAGTATTTATACATACAAATTGTAATTATTTAATATGTGGTCCACAGAGTTTGATTTCTAATACCTACACACACATCAAGAATGCAAAATAAGTTGTGCTTGACTGGTTTCTTTTACTTTTTTTGCCTCCAGCCATTTAAGAATTTGTGTACTTTATCACCTAACTGATTCTGAAAGAGCTTTTTCTAATCACTCAAGTCAATAATACTTTTTTTGCCCTAAGAATGACTAACATATTTACTCAAGAGACAGGAATGACATGGAATGAGCCTCTCCAGGTTTTAGGATAAACAAGCATGAATTTTTATTAATTTTGAAGACAGATTCCCTATTTTTCTTTTCATATGAAAAATAAAATAATCCAACAGAGTTTATAGAGCACTTTTTCTCCCAAAGTGCACCCTGTGTGTTTGCATATATATGTGTGTACATATATATATTTGTGTGTGTGTGAGTGTGTGTGTACATATAAAAGTGTCTTAAGATGCAGCAGATATCTTGATATGATTTAAAATACAAAAAAAAAACCCCTCAACTTAAAAGAAATAAAATCACAGAAAGCATGCCTGGAAATATGATTTGCTCAATCTCATGATATATACAATGAATGCATCTGAGCTATGTAATTAGACATTGGAAACAACAAGTTAATTTTCACTGGGAAAAGCAGAAGATCATGTTAAAAATCAAGATGGCTGTTCTACAGAATCATGAAATATACTACAAAAACCACAGTGTGTTGATCAGAGTAGGAGTGGGGAACAGTTCCAGGCTGAGATCCTCAGCCCTGCCCAGTGAGCAGTGCCATTTGGGGAGAGCAATTGTGTGTGGTCTTTGCACAGAGGCATCACATGCTCTGAAGATGTAGCAAAAGCTTAGACAAGATTTTTGGAAACTATGCTGACAGAGGCTGGGGTTTTTTTATTTTTTTTTTTCCTAAAGCCACTCCATTTTGGACAGGTTAAAAGTTTTGATTTTAAGAGACTAGGATAAATCATCAAAAGCCGTGTCTGGGAAAAAATACTAGAAAGTGTTAAAAGCTTACTGTTCAGAGGTGACAGCAAGCAGATTTACAAACTTGGAAAATATAGGTTGCAGGAGTTGAAGAATTCAGGGCTGAGTTGAACACCTTACATTTCTGACAGCAGAAAGTTAATAAAGAAAGTGCTGACATATCTTGAAGTATAGGGACACAGGTAAAAGTCCAATAAATTCCACAGTTCACAGCTGACATATATTTACATTGAACAGCTGATACAATTAGAAACAGAAGGATTTAGATCATTAAGGTTATTAAAAAACAAGTACAGGATAATACAGATAAATGAAGGATAATGTAACAGCCATAAGCCAATGGAGAGACAGTTTGTAGAGTATTAACAGAACAGTGAAACATGAGTTAGTGCTCAAATGCCTCAAGAATCTGCCATGAAGATGTTAATCTGCATGCTGCTAAGTGGTCAATTAACACAATAAAATAAAAATTAGCTATTTTTTATAGGGATTAGCTGGCTTCTTCAGCAGAAGCAAATGCCATACAGGTGGAAAGAACACTGACAATCCACAGCACTCATCAAGGACATGCAACACTTCCAGAGCTGTCAGAAGTTCAGTTGCAAGAGAGCATAAAAGAAGTTGCCCAGTCTCACTGTGGAGGCAAGTAACATCTGAAAATACCTCCCAAACTTCCAAAGTCCAAGATGTCCACCAAAGTAAAATACAAACATTTTTCAAATGAAAAGGTCTCCCTATAAGCTATAGTGGATGTTCATGAAATTATTTTTATTGGTCAAGAGCAAAAGGGGTTGGTTGAGACTGAGGTCAGAGAAGCCAGAAAGAAAAACATCCCGAACACCTAATCACAATTCAGTCTTTGTGTTTTGTTCAAAATAAAGAAGAAAAGATATTTGAGGAAGGTGCCACATGCCTTTAAGAACAAACCGGGAGCATTTCATAACCAACGTCTCCCATGGTCCAGGCCTGGTTTGTCCTTCCCCAGTAAAAAAAGAAAAAGCCAGATGAATGAGAAGAAAATAGGATAAAGAAAGAAGAAAGATGACAGACCTAGTAACTTCACCTCCAGTTGCTTTTTCTCTTTCTAAAGTTTCATACCTTTTCTGAAATCCTAACTTACATCAATCTGCTGGTAAAAAACAACTCATTTCTCACTAACTGATGTATTTTTTTTCTGTCTACTCCCATCACCAATCTAGCTGAGCTCCCTTACTAACATCCTCACAGCAACATTCACAGGAGGTGGCAGACTTTGATTCTGCTGAGCACTTGTCTACATTGCAGGCTGGCCATTGTTCTTGCCATGCCCCAGCCCAGCAGTGCTTGTCTGCTCCAAATTCCTCCCATTGCACCTTCCTCCCCATCCCTCTTCCTTCAAGTAAGTTCTAAGGCAAAAAAGAAATCTTTCCTTAGTGCATCAATAAGTAAACAACTTGCTACCCCCCTTTCAATCACTAATAATGTACCTAAAGTTGGGAGCCAACCCTCAGTGTCTTCTTTTGCTATTTTGTAAGTATTTCCAGGATGGAAGAAGCCCCTGCTTGCCCTGAGCTTGGTGCAGGAATGGGTGATGCTTCATTGCAGTACTGCCAGTCTTGAACTTGTCTGAAAGTGGTTCAGCAGGGGAGAGTATTAAAAATCATGATTGAATCTAAATTAAGTTGAAGAAATACACTTTAGCCACAAACTGACACTTAATTAAACTTGTGACTCCAAGCAGCACTGAGATGACACAATGGTGATCTTTGGTTCATCTAAGGCTGTATTCATAATCATTATTTAATCAAAAGTGCTCCACCATCTACCCAGTTTGCTATAAACTCAGAGCAGTACAAATAATTACTTTGGACTCTGTACTACTGGTAATTTTAAAGACTTAAAATGTGCAGGTAGGGAGTTGGCAACTTAAGCTCCTGCATGAGCAGCTTGAGGCTTGTAAAGTTGGCCCTATCTCTAGAGCTGATCCATTCTTATAGTGTAAGTGCACTTCAAGACACAGAGCTGAGCCCAAAATAGGTGAGACAGGCTATTAGCCAACCAGCAAATAGAGAATAAAGTTACATTATGTTTTTGAAAGAGAAGAAAATGTTTTGAAATTCATAAATAATATTCATTGAAGGATATGCTTTAAAATTGAAGAGCGGAGTGAGAATTTTTTTCAATCTTATTTAACTACATAACCACTACCTACCACAGTATATGACATTTAGGTAGCACAATGATGAAGAATAAAAACTCCTAGTTAAATCCGTAAGCACTGGAAGAACTTATTAATTTTTCAGATTCATTCTTTATGATCCATTTATGTAGCTTAAACCTATCAATAGTAACAAGAGTGTTTTGCAGTATCCTCTGGACATCAGCAGACCTATGAGAAGAGTATATCCTTCAACTGTTTCAATCTGAGAAAAGGCTTCTTGAAGCAAAAAACAAAGTTATTATCAAAAAGTAAAGCCAGAACCAAACAAAATTACATTTGGGCTTGTTCAGGTTTCTCCCAACATCCTGATCTACCAGATTTATCTTGCATCTACAGGTCAATTAGAAAGTCAGGAAAACTGCCAACATGAACAAGAAGTCTATGCCTGTTTGATCTCTAATACTTCCAGGAAGCTAAAGAGTGTTTTAACCTTTCTTGCACTGTTCAGAAATTCATTTCAAATGTGAATGGAACTATCTCCCGCTGTATTCACATTCATATTTAAACAACAAAAACCAGAAATAAAATAGCACCCAGACATTAGAAAAATAAAACAAACCTAGAAGCTGATTAATAAATAATGCTTAAACACATTGACCAAAAAGTGCAGCGGTCTGTGCATAAATAAAGCATTCTGTAAACAGTGTGTGGATATAAAAATATAAATGTATAAACTTTCTTAAACATGGTAAAGCCCACGAAGCAGGTGAACAGCTCAGCAACCTCAGAGCTGGCTTCAGTGCAACTCACTCTTTGAATACGAATTAGCAGTGGGTAATAGCAGCATATTTATGAGGCCTTTTGCCTGGTCCTTCTCTCCAGTGAATGCTGTATTATTCATTGCGTGTGCCCTGACCCCAGTGCGCTCCTGTTCTGACAAATCATACTTGATTAAGACAAATCTTTATTAGTTAGCTAGTCAACTTCCCCATTTATCATTTGCAAATCCCATTCTCTTTTTCAGGTACAGTAAAAAAAGTAACTGAAACCAAAACCATTTTTTCTCCATGTAAAATGAAATGCTTGTTACAGCCAGTAAGTGCAAACTGAAGCCTAGAAGTCAGTAATAGATGATAAAATAAAGCTTTAACAGGCATAAATTACAAATGGGGCAAAACTCTAACAAAACAGTGTGCCTTGGATAGCCAGAAGAAACATTAATTAGCTCATTCTTTCAATGCTTCCCATGTTTTTCACAAACTGAATCCCTCAAAATCTAAATACCATAAAAAGAAATGCATTGCAAAGTTGGAGGATGAAAGTACTAAAGTATAAAAATTAATAATAGAGAATGCTGAGGAAAGTTATTGTTCAAAGTTTCTACCAATACTAAAAAACATTTTTTAAAAGGAAGAAAAATGAGTACCAAATTACTACTGAAGATTCACTTTCCCTTGTAAATGCAGTATCTCTCCAAAGAGGTGGCAATTTGGAGAGGAAAAAACCCTTTCGAGACAATGTTAGAGTATTTATTGGGCAATTTACAACCATGTGATGTGCAGTGCACAATGGTTTTGTCATGATGGTTGTTTTTGCTTGCAGGGAAGAATGTTTCTTCTACCAGGACTCTGGAGATCTGAAGCAGCTTCTTGGAGATGAAGGGACAGGGACAGAGGGAAGGGACACTCTGTAGCTTTTTGGGCTGGCTGCTGTCCAAGTTCCAGCTCTACCCCAGAATTTTATTCTCTGGAAGGACCTCTAGCAAATGCTCACTTGGCTGTATTTTTGTCTGGTGATGAACTTAAGCAGATTGTGCATTGTATTACATTTTGAATTTTGTTTTACTACATTGTGATATTTATACCCATTAATTAGAATCTGCGTTCATTTGAAATATACAGCAATTTAAAAACCTGCACCAAAAGGACAAAACATCAAGATAAACATCTTGGTGCTCCTTACCCAGAACACTTCTTACAGTCTTCCTCCACCTACAGCTTCTCATCTCAAGCCATTTTTCCTTTGCTTTTTGTTTCCTTTTTTTTCTTTTTTTCCTGCAGGACCAATGCAGCTATGGATTCTGCTGCTTTTTCACACACATGAGCTAAGTGCTAGTTATTTCCATCTGCAATGTTGCCTTTGATTACGCACAGACTAATGCTGAGAAAACCACTGCCTCACTAAGCCCACAGCAAGGTTCAGAGGAAACAATGAAAAATACTTGATGGCCTTGCAAATCAGTGTTACCAGGAGATATACAAAAGGGAAAGAATCCAGACTGATTTTAAAATCCTGGCTGAATTTGCAGGACTATATGTATATATATATGTATACATATAAATAAAATTAAAAAGTCTCTACCTTGTACTTGTAAAACAAAGATATTTCTTCTGGAAATTGCTGAGATGAAAAAATAGACTGTCCCATAATAGAATTTTTACAGCAGTCCTCAGAGCAGACTGATATTTCAAGATCAAGTTAAGCTCTTCAGATGGTGCTTCAGAGGTTGACTTACATGGGATCTTTATTGCATATAGACACAATTTGTTTCTAAGGCATCCCTGCTAGGAAAAATTGTTGAAAAACCTGATTTTTCAGTAGGTGCCTAAGATGACAAGTGTGATTTCTTCTGACGGAGTAACCCAGCAACACTTATGAACAGTTTTGGCACCTGTACATTAGACTACCCCTACATTACTTGATTTAGGGCAGATCTGGAGGTTTTTAAACACAAACTGCTCCAGGATAGAGCAGTTTCCTGCATGGGGCAGCAGCTTCTGCTTGGATGCCCCCAAAGCATTAGCCTGGAGTGCTCCAAGTGCCATCCTCGCTACTGGAAATGGTCTTTGGGTCCCCGAGGGTTTGGGCCAGGCTTACCAGGGATGCTGTTTGCTGCTGGGTGCTCCCTGGGCTGCAGCTCAGCTGGCACAGACACGGGCACTGGAGGTGCCCTGGAGCAGGGCTGGCAGCGGAGCAGTCCCTGTGGGGATGTCCCAGGCTCGGGTGGCATCTCCCCTCTCTCCTGGTCTGCCACACTTGTCAGCATGCAGGACAACCAAAGGCACAGGTGGTTTGCTGTGGGACGTCTTTAACAAATTCGTGGGACTTGTTGGCAGGTCACTGTTAGAGTTTATTTGTGTGGATGGTCTCTATGCTGCAGACAAAATGGATTTTGTGTGTTTTTCTTTGCTGTGCCTTAATTTTTGATTTCTAAAAGACAAGCATGAGTAAAACATTATGTCTAGCAACCCTTAGCCCATACAGTAAAGAGACAAATATCTGGACTTTCTATCATGCTCAAAGATCAAGAACACAGGGAGGCAAGGTCAGATTTGAGAGAGGGCCCTGGACTGCTGGGTTCTGTATTTGAAATGAAGTCATGCCACCTATGGGCAGGTACCACCCAGCCCAACATCCTCACTGGCATTACAGACCGGAGCCCATGGCCATTTTCACATTTTACTGCTGTTTTGGATGCTAGTAAAAAAAAAAAAAATTAAAAAATTGATCTTTCTGAAATTTCTTCAAGCAATCTTTAATGTTGCAAGATCGGATTTGAGAGAACAGAACTGAGTGTCTCAGGCACTGCTGTACCCCTGGTAAATTCTTGTGCATGCTTCCCTGGATCTAAAATGGGTGTGAAGGAATCCACATTAGTCAAACAGTGTGTAACATTAAAAGAATTATTTTGCTATGGAAGGCATTTAAATACTGCACTTAGCTTCTTATATATTCATTTTCATTAAAACTACTAGTTTGAATACCATTTTAATTGAAAAAAACCCTCAAGATTAGAAATTATTTTTAAAATGAAATCTGAAGTGGCCCACTCTCCTCAACTACAGAACATTATATTTAATCTAAGAAGGGGTTTTTAGATTATTCGAACCCCAAAATATAATTATCGCATGATCTATTTAATTGTTAAATTATTGCAGTATGGCAATTTAATGCAAACACCCAGTTTACAAACATAACTTTGCTGGAAATTCTCAAGAAGTGTTAAACCGATGTCAGTGTCTCAGTAATTTCGCAGTTTAAAAACAGTTAGAAATGTAATGACTACACTGCACTTGATTAAAGCATTTACAGCTCTAATCAAAAACTGACAGCAAGATCAAAGATGTTAACTTAAATCTCTCTTCTAATTATGTTTAAAATGCCACACCTCAGGCCTGTCTCTCCTCTTCTTTTTCAAACCAAATTCTGCTTAAGAAAGATCTAACACTTCTTAACAGTTCATTATCCAATAAAACTATTCAAAGCTTAAAAGCAATCTACACAATTAGTCAGGACCTCAGGGAGTCCACCGGTAGTCTTTATTACAGGGCTTCATATTAAAACACCTTAATTATATTTGTCAAATGGATTTCATTAAAACCCATCGTCACTTTAATTTTCATATTTTGACAGTGCTGGCATAGCATTATTACCACCTGCCAAGCTACGAACTACAACAAAATTATCAAATTCCTTCAAATACTAAGCAGTTTCTTTTTGTACCTGACCAATGATTTCCCTCTTTTTGGTGAATGCACCATAATTAAGAGGAATAATTAAAATTTCATATTCAAGCAGCACACAGGCAAACCAAATGTGCAGTGTATCTGTTGCAGGTGTGTAAATAAGAACCTGTATGGATACCTGGTTGCCAGGAGCACATAATACAAAGGTAGGGCACATATACTGAAGTGCTTCTGAATAATAAAGCCAAGACATCAAACAGAATGCACTATTATTTAATCAAATGACAACCATGAGGATTTGAAAGCAGAGGACATTTTAACTTCTACTCATTAGACTGTCATTTCAACACAACAGATCTGGGGATTATGACCATAGACTGTAACCACAGTTTTATTTTAGATTTAATCCATGGAGGTTCCACTTGACTTTGGACAATCACAATGAAATTTATTTAAAACAAAATTTTTCATCCTCTCTTCATACAGTTAAGCACTGTGACAGGGTTTCTGATATTTAGGATACATTTCCAATGCAGGACATACCAATTGTTTTTGATTTTTTTCTTAATACTCAATGCCACAGCAATTAACGACTTCAGATAATTACCAATAATATAAAAGGTAGGTACCAGCATCTGTCATGCAACACAGTTTGGGCTGTTAACATCATCTGGGATATAGAAATAAACTGTGTCCTCTTTTTTGTTATATGAAATGCTGCACAGAAAACTGAATTTATTGTTATTGTGCATATATTTACTGAGTTAAATTCAAGCCTGATTAACTCCATGTTCTTCAGTGAACGTGTGTGTGAGATGACTTTGGCCCACAACAGATAAAACAATGGCATGCAGATTGCAATGGGGAAAAGAACAGAGAATTTTCTTTTCTTCCATATAATCATAGCAAGAAATAAGAAATTAAGAGGTTTCTGCCATATGTCTAACACACTTCACTGCTTTGTACAAAGGTCTCAAGAGTAATGATCTCCGTGTGTTATGAATATTTTAAGACTTATTAAATGTTCTTGGATTATTTTAAATAAAACTATGGGATTCTAAAGAACTGGTTTAAATGACAATCAAATATTATTCCTACTTAAAGTGAAATAAAAATTTTATAATTATTTAATGTATTATCAAGGAGGAAAGCTACAACCTCTTTCACACCATATCACAAGTTTTAGCAGAGGAATTGCTGAAGATGTGCTGGGGTCTATTTTATTTAATTTCTTTTATTTCTTTTCATTGCTTTAATTGTTTTTGAATTACAAAGAAATATAGAAACAGTACTTACAAGCAAGGGACTATGAACTGATCACAGATCTCTTATTTAATTTTTTGGCAAGTCATCTTATTTCTTTTATCCTATTTACTCTATCTGTAAAACACGGGTAAATAATGTTTCCACCAGAATTCCACCGAAACAAGCAAATGTCCACATGCTGCCTAGCTTCTGTTCCTAGGACATCTTACAGCAAACAATCAGAATTTTCTGGTGTCTCTTGTTCAACTTCCAACTACCCTGACAGCCTTGGGGGTTTCTCTTAGAGAAACCCAGAGACAGTCTGGGAGGAAAGCAGTGTTTTGAAAACAATCCCAGCCCAAACCAGTGTAGGTTTGCTTCTACTGACCTGGTGGGAGCCAGCTCCTCCAGCTAAACACGGGGATGGATGGAGGGATAGGGGAACTTCCCAGCTGGGGAGCTGGTGGATAAGGGAAGCTCACACGTGCCTTTGACACAACTTTCCCTGTGGAAATCTCCTCCTCCCTCTGCACCCAGGCTCCTGCCCTCTCTGTGAGAGCTGTGTAAGGCTCTGCCTTTGGTTCCTTTCCCCCCCACAGATCTGCAGCTGATTTATGGCTGGAAAATCTCATGCACCAACCCAGTTACTATTTAATAAGGGACAGATTTCCCTCCCTGCTACACTGCTCTCTCCCATCTCTCTCACTGCTTAGCCTTCAACTCAAATTCAGCACAACACAGCAATTCCTTGTCCCCCAACATGTCTCCACACCATCTATTCTCATGACATGTAACATGATTGTCTTCCTTTCTACCCAGCCTCAACAGCTTATTTTACTCAGTTCTTTTTTTTCCATCATTGCATTTTGGGCAAGCTCTCTGATTCTTTCTGCATGACATCAATAGGAAACAGACTGGTCCCAGCCACTCCTTTCTTAACACCCTCTTCTAAGCTCTCATCATTTATTTATATTATCACACACTTTTGTTTTAGCCTTGACAAAAAAATCTATGCACCACCTACAATAATCTAGAACCTTGATACAAAAACTGTTTTTAGTACCATACTGGTCTTTTTCTTTCATGCCACTGTCTCTCCCCAGCTCAGCACACGAAACAATAGCCACATTCCTTCTGTAGCCAATCCCTCCATGGTCTGACTTCTCCCATTGTCTATCAGCATATTAATTCCTCTCTCAGCTCAGATATCATTCACCTGTTAAACTTTTACTCAAGCATTTCTGCACTTTTTCCCATGCTGCCATAACTGAAAGGAGCTGAGCATAAACAACTCATCACCTCATCCCGCTCCTGCAATCTCTGGTCTGGCTTCTCTTGCCAATTGATATACCAGGGATAATAATTTCTTCACAGTCCATGGAAATCTCAGGCACCACCATGAACCTTTGTGTTAGCTGAATCTCTAAATTTCTAGTCCCACATGCAAAAGCAATAGCAGAAAATCTAGTGAGCCCATGAGAGTATCATCCACAGGGGAGGAGGAAGGTACAGTAAGAAACAAGTTAGCACCATTTGTCTCCAGTGTTTCAGAGCAGGTGTGACACAGGGATTTATGATGTACACTGCATTACTGTGAGGTTTTACCTTCCTAAAGCAAACACTATCCCCCCACAAGTTATCAGCAAACAGAATGTAAATCTTGTTGTCACGAGTGAATAATTTATTAAATTGACACTATTACTAATAATTACAGAAGATGTGCCTGTTTTTCACTCCTGACAAACAGGAAGCCAGCCATGTTTCCCATTTCAGCAACGATACACAAGGAACAATTCAAAGTGATGCTCGTCCCTGGCTGGCACGTATTCTTTACCATTTGAAGTTTATTTGATACAAATGAGGGTCTACAGAACCCTGCTGACATGAAGTCACAAAGAGCATATACATTTATGAATACTGCATTTACTGCACTCTGTATGCGATGTTTGTTAGGTCTTGGGGCTGAAATCACAGCTCTGAATCCATCTTGAAGATGTTAAGGATGTGTTGTGCGCTTTTGCTTTCTCTCCTCCTGCCCCCCAAACAAAACAAAACATCACCACAGCCTTCATGGCTTTAATTATTAAGTTTATATTTTCTGTTTTATCTTAAATCCCATAATGGAAGCAACCAGGGTTTTTTTTCTGTCTCCTTGTTTCTTTTTTTTTTTTTTTTCTGTAATAGCACACACTCTTGATGTAGGAAGGAAATGTGAAGACAGAACAATCCAGCTGGATTAGACATTTTTGAAACCCACTGCCAGCAGTGAGCTGTCAAAGCCAGCAATCAAATGTAACCCTGGCGAAAAAGAACTGGGGACTGCTGTGAGGAGATTTACTTAGAAGAAACTCTCAAATAGTGCTTTTATGTCCTGATTCTCCTCCCCTGAACCAGTTTTATACCTGCTTGTTGTCTCCCCCACCTCCTTGAAGCTACACCTGGTTTACAGTCTGTGGTAGGAATATTTTCTCTATTCCAAAATTAACTATTGCATTTCTATGGCCTCAGAGCAGAGCACCTTGACAAATACCTATTGTTCTCCTCCTAGATCTTAAAATCTATGAAAATGTGGGGTAGCTATTAATACAGAGATCTCTACAATATGTCCAAGAATAAAAATACTTATTACCATTTTTTTTTTCAGCTCAGAAGCTGACAAAAGAAGGATGTCACCAGAAGTCAGAAGGGTAAGAATTCACTATTCTGACCTTACTCCCACTTTTCCACAAGACCATAATTATATAAAATTTATATTCCATCTTTTCACCAGGAAGCTGTTAATAAGCATAAGGACAACTTGGTAATAAGCACCATTAAAATTAAAAGACACAAGAAGATATTTTACTATGGCAATGGAAAGGAAAGCAAAACAAAAGTTAAAGAACTGACTGGAACATGAAGACAATTTAGGGTTTGGATCTGGGGTATTGAAGAACAGGGTCTCAGACAACCAGTGGGGGAAAAGCAAAGACCAAGAATATGTTGACTAATCATTACAACAGCCAGATCCTTACATTACAAAAAAGGTTTTTCTGGATTAAAAGAGGAATGACTACAGAACAGGAGAGTAACATCTGAATTTTGGCTATATCTAGGCTACCAACACACCTGAGTCTCTCTTCACTACAAAATGAAAATAATGCTACTTAATTATTTTCTAGCAATGGCATGAAGATTTATTGATTAATACCAAATTTTAAGCTTTAAAACCCTCTGGTTCATGCAGAATCTGAATTTCAGTGCAACAGACAAGGAAAAAAATAGAAATACAAGAGTGTCCAATTTGTGTGATAAGCATATTCTTTCTGTTGGACAGAAAATTGCCTTTAAGATTGGAACATGAGAAGCTACAGAAGCCACTGTAGATCCACACACTGACAAAACTTACAAAGAGTAAAGTGAATAGTTTAGTTTCACAATTTGTGATTTGAAAACTCTGTACCACCTTAAATTTTAACCAGAAGAGAGAGTTTATAGAATACTGGCTACCTTCCCTCTTTTAAATTCATCAGCCATTACAGTGAACAACCTTCCTACACCATAGAAATAAATAAAGAATGTTGTATCCATTCTAATTTAAAAACTCTTACCATCATTAAAAACACAGTTGATTTAGTCAGAAGTTCCATCTATTATGTGCTCTAATGATTTAATAGTGCCAATTAGATCTATAGTATTCCTAGACATGGAGGAGTTGCAGCTGGAGCTCTGCCGACCAGTCAACCAATTTTCAAAGGATATTCAAAGGTCTGCACCACTCTACTCTGGATAGAAGATTAAATTGTAAAGGAAAAAAGAAGCAGGATTTCAAAACAAGTATTCCAATATGACAAATAACTCTTCTCCCCGGGCTTTGCTTTTGTAGAAAAGAGAAGTATTTCACCCTCCTATTCCATAAGTAGCTGGAAATGCTCTGCATATTTTAATAATGACATCAAATAACTTGCTAATTCAAGATACTTTAGCCAGCCATGTGTCCTAGTGAGAGACAATGCATGAGCCCTTTAAAGTATCTACAATACAGAATATGTTCCTTGATAATGTCATTAAGCCACGATGACATGTAGCAAGCATTTGCTGGCAAAGGTCAATAACCTGATCCATTTATACAAGGAATGCCTGTTAAAACAGTGTTTAAAGAACAATCAAATGATTGATGACCATAAGCTCTATGTTGGCCATGACGTGCTGGGTGCACACACGGTGTGTTCTGCAAGCACTCCACGTACCTCTGCTGCTGGGGGGGAGACTGTTCTGCCAGAAAACAAACCAAAATGTTTAGACAAAGATGCTGACAACAGTAATTGAGTAAACAGAGGTCTGAACATGCACTTGTGAGCACTGACCACTACAAATGTTATGCAGATCTGAGTACAGCTCAGTTTGAAAATAAGGTGCTTTGGGCAAAACAGACTGCAAACACCCTCTAAGCTCCATGTCGCAGCCTGGGGAAAAAAAGAAGTGACCATCCCATAGATCTCTATCACTGATTTATAAAATACCTAATTTTTAATTTAGGCTGATGCATTAAAATGCAGCTTGATTTCATGCACGTTTCAATTTCGCCAGCTCAAAAGCCATTGTCAAAATTCACAGGTCCAATTTGCTGTGTTACTTAAAAAAAGGGGAGAAGGATAATTTCCAAAATATTTTGTTGTTTTAATCTGTCAACAACCATCATTCTGTCAACAGAGTGCTGCACACTTCTTTGAATTTAATACCCTTTTCTAAACAGTAATTAACCTAACAGCTTCTTACAAGTCATTTCTCTGTCTCACCAGAAAAGCGTGGTGACCTGTGTGTTCTGTAGGACAGGAATGCTTCCCAAAATTGTCATATAGTCCCCACAGAGAATTAATTCTGTCATTCTAAAGTGACCATATTTCACTTTTCACAAAGAAGAACAATCTTGAAAGTCATATATATATATATATATATATATATATACATATCTATATATCTGATCATAGAAGTAATAAAATAAATATGATCCATGCAAGGCATTTGATATTCTATAACTGTAATGGTTCTGGCTTTCATGAGATAAACATGCTGGGACCACATTGTGCTGCTGAAGTGCACCCTTCAATTAAAGAGCATTTCTGCACACAAGCCAGTTCCTCATGGAGGTGTTGATTATAAGTGGCATTCATCAGAATCAATGGTATAAAAATAAGCTCCCTGCCATTTTGCTGCATCCATAAACAGGTGTGGCCTGAGCTTTATTAGGTGCCCAGACAAAACGACATGCAAGGACTGTATCTCAGCATGAGTCACAAAGCAAAATTACAGTTCTGTGCTGCACTTGTGAGACTTCTTAAAATACATTTCCCAAGTCAGGGGCAGCAGTCAGTGTTGTTGGTTAGGGCAGTCAGGAACTGGATCCACCCCTTCCCGGGCCCTGAAGAACTCCTGCATCGTGGTGCAACAGCCAGACACGTTCCATGACTGTTCTTAGAGCTCCACCTTTCCTACAAAAGTGCAATTTCTGCATGGCACAGTGAGCAGTGTTATACTGGAATTATATTTAAAAGCATTCATATGAAGAGTCATCACTTCTTGCCCAGTAATCTCCCTCCAGCCACAAAACCAGCTGAAAAAGGGCAGAAAACAGTTAAAGCAACAGTGAGTTACACATTGATGACTTTTCCATCTTGACCTCAGTGCAGATGGAAGTTCAGTCTGCTCCTCAGCACACATGTGCCAAACAACTGATAAAAATGCATGCTAAGTACTCCAAACTTCTTTACATTTTGGAAGCTAACACCAACTGACCTACTAAAGGAATCTATCCTGTTTCCATCCTGTTTGGCTCTGTACTTGAAGCCTCCCCTGCCTACATTGTTTTAACCACACATACCAGGATGGATTTTCCCCCTCAAGGTTTTACAGGCACATCACAATTTTTACTCAAAGTGTCCAAAGATCTTTCAGCAAGCCAGTGGTTCCCATGTCCCTCCAGTGGAAATTAAGTTTTCATCTTCCCTCTTACTCTGTGAAAGAAATCAACCTATTTCCCATTTTCCATGACACAATCCCATTTCTCCCCTTCTGCTATTGTCCTCCTGCCAGGCTTTTCCCACCAGCTCCTCTTGTGTCCTTCTCTATTTTGTCAGCCATCAGGTGAATGCCAACACTGGAGCCTGATGATTTCATTATGAACTGACAAAGTCAAAGACTTGTCATTTACAGATCAGGAATGGAGATGTGGGAATGTTATGGTTCTTCCAAAAGTCAGAATAAATTAGTGAGACAAAGGTGTATCTCCTGACCTCCAGTTTCTTAGGACAGAACATTGGAACATTTAGCTTGTGATTTTTTCATGTTCAAGAGGGGGAAAAAGGCATCATTCTTGGGTGCTAGGAACTTCCACTCCACATTCTTACATGTCCTTCTAAGATGTTGAAAGAAGTGGGGTTTTCTTTTTCTAATGTTCCTGGTACAGAAGTCAGTACCTTTGAATTTTGCCTCCTTGGCCAGGGGAGCAAGGCCAAGCTGGGGCCCAGAGCTACAGGGGTAGGAGCTTAGTACAGACCACAGACCAAGAACAGCTCAGAGATTTGAAGTGAAGGCAAGCATTCTATGGGAGGATGTGTTTAGATGATTCTTAACTTCTCTCTACATTAAAGAGCACTACATTTTGTTGGGTTTGATTTCCCCCCCACTCTTTTTGGCCTAGGGAAAAATCCACCTTCACTTTATTAATAGTGAATTCAAATGTTTTTTCTGCTGCAATTTAACAACTTTTTTTTTTCCCTGCACAGAGACAAGATAGTCTTCTCTCTCGAACCCTTCAACATATTTGTTCTGCATTATTTTTTCATTCGTAGTTATCCCGGAGGCTCTCAATGTTTAAATAGCTCCCTCCCATGTAAAGCTGTGCACTAATATCGATCAACTTAGGCTGGGAGTTACTATAAGGCATTTTTCAATAACCAGCCAAGCTGTTCAGAGTGTGTCTTGGATATAACCCTTAGGTAAACAGCACAATACACAAGGAACTTTCACTCAGCAGGCACATCCTTCCAATCTTGAGGCTGGCTGCCAGTGCTTCACCAGACAAAGAACTCGATTCTGACTTTCTACTCTGCAGGTCAGAGGCCAAGTTATATTAGCTGAGGATGTCTTTATCCTTATGCACAGCATTTAAGTTTCTTAGTACACTTGCATATTTAAAGATCTCGCAGTCATATGCCCTTCAAATACGGGGTCGGGAGGTAAATAAGCTTTTAATGAGTATCAATTTACTTTCTAATTTAAAAAAATAAGCTCAAATAAAATTTCATTCATCTAAGAAGAAAAAGGTGTGGCTATGCAAGAATTTTAGGTATTAATTAGGTGAAATATCTTTATCAGTTGATTTAGAGTCAATAGGAACCCTGACCTGGGTGAGGGGAGAGGAAGAAGAAAATAATTTTAAGCTAAACAACTAAAAATAAATCATGGCTAAAGGATGACACATATAAACAATATGTCAAGTAGCATCCACACTTATAGAGAGATGAGTAAGTTATTCTGAATTGTTAGGTTTTCATTTAATTCATCCCTGATATAAAATGCCAGGTTTATTCTATTTTTACATTACCTCATTAATCAAAAATGGGAGAGAAATGTGATTGGCATGAAAGACTTAAAATCATTCATACTTTATGCCTTAAATAGCTACATTCATTGGTTACTTCCCACAGTACTTAATTCTGAAATGAAAAACATGGGGTGTTTTAATTTCCTCTTCTTAACTGTAAAGCATCAGATTATGCTACATTGTTTTTTTAGCTCTGAGAGATCCTTAAGAGACAAGCCTGTGTAAACTAAAATGGCAAAAAAAAAGTCTGATGTAAAAATAGTCCTAAGTCGTTGCTTTGCACACTAAAAGCAGTGATGTTCACACCCACCAGTGGGCGAAAGATAAACATCACAAAAGTAAATAACACTCTGAAATAGCTGGCTCCTATGAGTCCTGCAGACAGCACAAACTGTTTTGTTGTTTTAAAAAAAGATTACGCATAAGCAAATCCACATGACTTTAATGGCAATTTCTGAACGTGTGTTTTCAGGTCAACATCTGTGCTGGGGAGCTGGGGCAGAGCTCTGTGGTGCAGCTGCTCCCAGCGCCCTGCTGGCTCTGCCCTCGCTGCTCCCTTTCCTGCTGGACCTGTCCGTGCCCAGGCTGGCTCCTGCTGCAGCAAAGCTCCCTCACCAAGGAGTGAGGCAGGACACAAAAGTGAAGGTGAGTGTGGCTGGGCAGCACTCAGGCACCAAAGCTTTGGGGGATGCCCGCATGTACTGAACTGAGGCACACACGGGGATGGACCCTTGGAAAGCTGGAAGCCCCACATTCAGAGTTCTGTGCACCTGACAGATGGCTGAGGAGCACAGCACTTACCGCTCTCCCTCCCCACAGAGCAACACCTTAACCATCAGGAATGAACAGGGCTGCAGCAACTCAGGAAAATTCCTGTGCAATGGCAAATGCAATTCAATGCAGGTAAACGCGGGATAAAAATTGTAAGACAAAAGATTCCAAAAGAAAGCCAAGACATTAGGGGAAAGTGTTCAGAGGCATAATGATTGAAGAGAGATTTAAGTGTCCTCCTGGGTTATGAAAGTCTTAAGCTAATGGATAACTGCAGTGGGAAAATAATGCTGCACAGTGAGCTGCATGCCTAGAGGAATAAAAAGCTAAAATTCTGGTGCTGACTAGCACATAAGACTGACTGGAAGCCCTGCCTATAGTATTGCATTGTCTTTTTGCACATAAATTAATATTTCCAAGTAAACTGACAAAAGAGGAAGAAGAAGGGAGGATCATCTGAAACACAAATTCATATTTTATAGCCCACTGTAGCCAGCTCTGTATCACACAGAAACTGCAGGTCACCACCACACTGCTGCAATTTTCCATTTCTGGCCATGTTCTGTGAGAGTGCAGACAGGATTGCAAAAGAGAAGTCACAGAAAGAATCTCCACAGGGTCATTCAGATGCCTTTGCTGTGAATGTATGCTACAAGCTCAAGGGCAAGTAAAGTGCTGGATTTTTTCATAAAATAGATTAGGAATATTCAAACAGCTGAAGTGAGGTGGTAGGCAGAAAGGACAAACAGTGATTATACTGCACACATACAGTATAGCTTTCCTTACTCTTAAAAACACAACAAACCAAAAAAGTCAACCAACCAAAGATGGAAATTTAGCTAAACACCAGGTTATGACAGATCTTGAATTATGGGAGGTGATGTGCATGTTCTATGCTTTGAGACAGTAATCAAAACAAAACAAGAAAATAACATCACCAATGTGCCCTATAACCTGGGAAACATTTAGAATAATTTGCAAGATGGAAAAAACTTCTGTGGTAAATACAAATTATAATGCTCAACTCTTTAAAACAGTGTTAATTCAAATTATTTCAGGACATGAGTATTATAAAGCAGGTTCAAGCATAATTTTACACTTCAGAATAACTTCAGCACAGCTCCCCTGAGCCTGGCTTGCTTAGGCAGAGCACTGCCTGTCTCCAGATCATCTTGGGCTCTGCTCAGGTGCCACCTCCCCAGTACAAGGGAGGCAGGACTCAGGAACACACAGTGGCTCAAAGGTGATGCTGGCCCATCACCTTTACAAACTAACTTGTGCAGATATGCTCTGTAGAAACTAAAGTCTTGGAGGAAGAAGTGTAGCATCTGATTTGGCACTTTATAGGACACAAAATCTTTGTCATGTCCCAAGTACTGCGTATCAAAAATTGATTTCCATTTCCTCTAGAGCCTATCTCAAATTAAGATCAAAAAATGTAAGACTTTTTGAAAAGGAATGAAACCTCACAAATATGCAGGATCTTTGCCAGATTTCTGTACAACCAGAGAGGGACTTAGGGTAGAAAAGACAGTTCTAAGACAATTCCCCAAGGAAGTTTCTGAAAATAAAGATGCTGCCTTTAGTTACCAAAAATTAGTTCCAAGTTCAACTGGTGCAAAATTTGAAGCTAGAAATGTACAATCTGTTTGAATCGTGTTTAAATTTAATTAATTAGTTAATCAAAATAAAACCACACCCCTTTGTAGGGTGTAGGGATGTAGGGTCTTTAAGGTAGACCATAAACCACAGCTCAGCACAATGCCTTCCAACAGGGATCTGAGCCCTGACTTCTCAAACTGAGTCAACCTTAAAGAGCAGGCAGTGGGCAAGGGCACCTGTGTTAAGGAACACCATCCTTACTCTTCCCACATCTTCTTTGTGGTTCATTAATCCCCTGAGGGTCCCAGGGGTGACTGGAAGAACATGCCAAGGCTCCCTGCTCAGCACATCACCCCCGTGCCCTGCCCAGCACATCTGCAACAGGCACAGATGTTACAGATGTTCCTGCCTTCCTTTCCCTCAGAGCTCTGGGCAGTTCCCCCCATCCTGCTAAACCACCAGGACAAACAGTTACAAAGGTTTGTTGGCAGATAATTTTAAAGAAACACGTTCTGAGAATGTTTTTACCATCTTCACCTCTACCTGTTCCATCCTAAAATCCGTTTTTCACTATTGCTTCTCCAAAAGACAAATTTTATGTTTCTTTCTTTTTTTTTTTCCTAAACCCACTAGAAGGAATCCCCTACTGCCTACACAATAAAGTCAGTCAGAGGCAAGATTCTTTCTCACAGATCTTATCCCTCTAAGCCATCAGACTGACTAAACCACTATCCTTTGATCAATAGGCCGCAAAGTGGGAATTTTCAAAACAACCTTTAAGCAAAATAAAGTTGCTTCCTTATTACACACAGGCCTTACTCCCCCAAACTAGAAGAGTGGTGGGATTTCTTTTTTTTTTTTCCTTTACTTTTATTTTTTGTTGAAAACTTGTTCAATCTGGATGCAAGATAGATCCCATCAAGGCAGAGAAAGCACTGAGAATAAGAGAGTATTTACTACCACTGAAAATGGTGATTTCATCAAAGGCTCAGCAAAGTGGCCAACAGTGAGAAATTGTGGACCATACACTGAATTTCACCATTTGTTTACAATTAAATGTATTTAAAAAAGGTGTCTAATTAACAGTCTGTAAAGGTATGCTATGTTTAATTAAAGGGTTGTGAATAAAAACAGTGGTTCTACCTGCAGCATAAATGGGGACTGATTCTTTGAGCTTTATTTTAAGCTGTCCATAGTGTCAAAAAAAAAAAAAAGAAGGTAGTTTTATGTGTGAGACTCAGTTTGGACATTGGACTTCTGAGATCCTATTACAGCAATCACCTAGTGTTAAAAAGCCAAAACATCTTTTCAGAGACCACTGCCAGACAGAAAAGAAAATGACTCTCTAATAAAATCAGATCAATTTTCTAGCTAACCTGTCCCAAGTGGAAACAACATAAGACAGGTTCCCAGAGAGTCAGCATTAATGATGGGTCCATGCAATGAATATCATATGCTTCCCTGGACATAACAAAATTGCCTGGGGCAACGTTCATATGAGGGCTGGATTGCAGGTTGTCTGTCTTGCTTCTTTCCCCTTCCTAAGCTAGCTCCTAGGCTTTTTTTTTTTTTTTCCTAAAGATTTCTCACTGTGCTTAACTGTGGTACAGAGTATGTGCTTAAACATATGGAAAAAAAGAACTGATTAAGAGAGCTGGGCTCAGTTCCTGTCTCTGGAGACAAGGCACAGCCTGGCCCTGGGGAGGTCACTCTGGGCTGCTTTACCAGACCTTCAGCAGCCCACGCTGCTGGGCTCTGAGCAAACATCAAGCCCACATCAGCCTGAGGTTCCACAGTCCTCCTTCCACCCTGGCAGTCCCTTCTGGACCCACAAGGCTGAGGTTCAACACCATAAAGACATTATCCATTAGCATAAACCATTATTCTATTTTCCACATAAAGGGGTTTTGGGCTGGCAGAGGATGCTCCTGAGTGCCTGTGAAATCTGGGACATCCAGACTTCCAGGCAGCATCCAAACTGTGCTCAAACCCTAACTGAGATAACAACAACAACATCCCTGGACATAGGCATGTTGAGGATAAATTGCCAGAAGCAAATGAGACATCCCACCTAAATGCTAGATAGGTTAGATACATTATTTTGAAAAAAAGCCCAAACATATTGATCTGAAAATACTTGGGGTAGGATAAAGGAGAATTTTTTGCACTAAAAAACCCACATGCAGGATTTAAGTGCCAGGTATCATATAATCAGCTACACTATTGAATATGACTGCAGAATGTATGGACGCTTGACTAAAGTATCTATCACTTACAATTTTTATATTGAGAGAGTTTAGATTGTTCAAAAGCATTTCTATCCAGCTTTTTACCTACTAAAGACATCATTTAAAGAACAATATTTAGAACAAAATTATTTTGCCTTTTTGCCACCATTTTCATTGTAGAAGTAATAATACTCCAGTGCAGTCTCAAATCGTGACAAAACCAAACAAACTAAATTCCCCAAACCAGCCCAAGAGACAATAACTGCTATTTCAAATGCACTATTTCCACTCTTTGCTTCTTCAAATCTCTATTACTTTTCATGAAAGGAAATCTTTTTGCACACAAAAAGGGCTGGGCAACATTTTTTTTCTCAGTTAAGAGTACTCTGCACACTTTTTCACTTTTTTTAAACTCAGTTTTCATTGTAGCAATTTTTAATTTTTTTACTTTTGCAATGATCACTATCTATATTACAAAGAACTGATATAATTTAATTTGCAGATAAATATTCCTCCATTGCATCAGCGTACTAAGAAACATGAAAAAAAAAATATTATAGAAACCCAACTGCACTGTTCTATGCAACAGGACTATTTCAACCTTGACATAAAAAATTGCCTTTTATTTCTAAAGCATTATCAATAGTACTACAGCAGAAAGCTAACGTGGGCATCTATACTTGGTAGTTAAACATAGGCAGGTAGTAGAATTGCACTTTAAATATAAATATCACGAAAGCAAAAAATTGGTAAAGTACATCATGCGTACACCTTATTTTCTATTCATGTGACTCTAGTGGTTTAATATCCTCAGTTTCAAATTAATACAGATTCTATACAAATATGGTAGCTTAAAATATGTTCTCAACAAATAATTTCACAAGTTGGCACAAAATCCAGCATCCCCCTGCCACCAGAAAAGCTGGTGTTGGGCTGCCTCTGGATTTGGAGAACTGGATTTTGCTCCTTGCTCCAACACACATCTGAGAAAGTCATTTAATTATGTCCTTCATAACATAGGGCTTATAATTTCTCTGTCTTGCCTGGTGGCATTGTTAATATTGGGAACAGGGGCTGCCTCTCGTGCTGGGTTTGTGCTGTGGGATCAGGTCACGATGCTGCAGGGGCACGTAACTCCTGGTGCTGCTCACTGGACACCCACTTGCCTCCATGACCCTGACCCACCACTCCTAACACACAGCAGCCTCATCTTATTAATTTTTTATTAAATACCTGCAAAGAATGGGAACTAAGTATAAGAAGCTGTTGGAGGCAGGTGCAAATTACCTTAGTGCAATTAGTCAGAAATTTAGTTTTAACAAGCAAGCATTTAAAATGCAAAAGCATTGTAGAGTCATCTGATCTCTTTCCCCAGTTGAACTTTCCACTTGACAGTGAAAGACACAGGGACATGAAACTGAGAAAAACAGGTTGAGCTATGCTTTATTATTCTACAGCAGATCAGTCCAGCCCCTGAGCAACATGTCCATTAAATGCTTCAGACAGTGATGGAAACCCTGTGGATCTTTGCATCTCCCCTGTGCAGATTCAGTCCTAGGCTGTAAGAAAGCACAGTAAAGAAATACTCCATGATTTACTCCCTTATTTTATTTTACTAATAGAAACCAGCAACACAGCTAAGAGGAGGTACTGCTTTACAGATAATGCTGGGGATCACCAGAATCTGTAGAAGACACAAACTGAAAAATTCAGGTACTAATGACAAAGCACAGGGAAAGAGGGGTAATTAGAAATACACTAAAGCATGGGGCAGCAGGGATTAATGCATTTGCCTTTCAACACCACAGTATTAATAAAACCACACGACAGTATAGGTTAGTTTGTACTCCTCCTGCTAGCACAGCTCAAAATCTGCCTAAGGATTCAAAAGGTCTCAGGACCTTCCCATGGAAGGAGCTGCAGGAGATGCCCATCCCAGCACTTCACACCATGCTCTGCTCCAGCCAGTGTGAAGAACCAGATTTTGCACACACAAGAAACAGCCCATGCAGGAGATTTGCTGCACTTTAAGCTCATGCAGATGCTTGAAAACAAGCAAAGCTTAACACTAATCCTTCCCAGGAATCAGTGCTAACCAATGCCAGAGTCCCCTCTTCCCATGCCTGTGGAGGGCACAGAAGGAACCCCACAGCCAGGCCAGCCTGCGGCCAAGGGCTGCATTCCACATGGACAGCTTGGGTTTGGGTCCCAGTTTGAGTCTGTCTCTCCCTAGGTTAGAGGGGAGAGGAGAAAGATTTAATGCTGCTCAACAGCAGCAACCCCTTTGGGCAAAGAAAGCATGGATGGGGTCCAGCCAGAGAAGGGGGGAGTCAGAAAGGTTCTGACTGTGAAGACATTCATGTGACCCAGGGCAGAAAGAGATTTTACTCATCATATGAAATGTGAACTAAATGAACACCCAGCAAACTCTGCTTTGGTGTTTTTTAAAAAATCTACTTCATGCATCAAATTATCTACCAAACCACCTACTTATTTGTCTTTAATGACTAGTATGAAAACAGCTATCTTTTCTTAAGTGCATTGTAAACTGAATGACCCTTCTATAAAACCCCACTGGATTTATAGTGTTAAAAGCCAAAGTCCCAGAACCGTACCTCTGTTTACTTGAGAAGTATAAACCATTACCCAGAAAACAGAGAGGCCTTTTACAGAGACTGGAAAACAAATGGTTTAAAAGCATTAAGATCTACATATCTTTCCTTCCCATACATTCAAGGCCATCAATCATATATAATCCAGAACATACGAGGTGCAAAAGTGCTAAAAAGGGCCCATTAAAATACAAGTCTTTCCAGGTGTACCACCCAATCACCAGAACTGAACACAGAGCAAAACCAGCTCCCACTTATACACACAATACCATTAGAGGTAATTTATCATGTCTTCTTAAAGTGATATATAGCACGTTATGAAATTGCTCATTAAGTCTCCCAGCTAAAGCCCAGCTTGCCCCCATGTACTTAAGTGACTGTAATTGGCATTTCAGAGACCTTGGCTTAGAATTCACTCTTATTCATAAAGCTCAGCTTCTATAATAATCTTTTTAACTTGCTTCATGTAATATCAGTAAATTCATTTTTTCTGTGTTAGTTTTGCATATTATGCAATGCAATGGTTCCTTTTGAGCCCCCAAACAGACAGTATGTGAAGTAGATTTCTTCTTCCCCTTTGCCATTCTCCCTTCAAGAAGACCTATAAAAGCCTAAATCCATACAAGCCATGCCTTTACCATAGATACAAAAAACCCCTTCATTAAAATACCATTTTAATAAGTGCAGAGCCACAAAAACTTTTTTTTTTTTAATGGGAAAGAAAGCATTCTCATAAATATCCAAGATCATGATTGTAATCATCCTACCATGTAAGTATCATTAGTCACAAAGAACTGCATTTAAAAGCATTTCAGCATATGCTTGAACTCCAGCATATGTTTAAGTCCTGCTGCCTCCAAAGGGACTTATATGCATGTCTGGCTAAGGGCCAAACAGCCAAGTTCACATATCAGCACATGAGAGGTTTCACACCCATGCTTTGCAGGATGACTTTCAGCCAAAGGTCTCAATAGCCTTCCCCTGGGAAGCCAAGTGTCACTGTCTCATTCAGCTGGATGAGAGAGACACAGGGTTTGGCCAGCTTAGAGCCTAGCACTGTGCCAGAGCCAGGAATTAAATCTTTCTGGTGAAACTTTAGCAGCCCCAAATGGTTCCTTATCCACGAGACCTCTCCTGCCTCAATCAGGATTCATGCTCTGCTGTATTTGCTTTGTCTGCTCTGCACTGGCAAGCACAGGGCTGATGCTCACAGCAGCCACAACAGTCCTGGAAAACAAAGTTCCTGTGGAGGAACCACCTGGACCATCCAAGGCAATGCTAATGGACTTATCCAGCTTTGTCTGCCTAAACCTACACTGGAGAGAAAAAATTTCAGCACAAGTTCATATTTCCAGACTGGCTTAGAAGTCCTCATCTCTGGTTTGTTTGACTATTTACAGTTCAGGTCTCTACTCATTATTATTGTGCCTTGAAATTACAGCAAACATTTTCTTTTTAACTTCATCCCATTTCAGTCTTTTTCTGAGAGCAGATGACAAGGTTCACTGTCACGGGCAGAAATATACAGAAATGCATTACAAAAGAGATGCTTCTACTAAGGGTGGAAAATGAAGCTCAGCAGGCAAAAGTCAGTGAGAAGGAATTCCCTCTGAGAGTGTCTGCTGCTTTATGGGTTAATATAGAGGTCCTCAAACCATTTCATAATTGCATCACTTCTTAATAGAAGACTGCCTTGCTGACACCTTTCCATTTGCAGCTGTCAGGACCACCTGCCCTCCCCATTTGCAACCACATTACATCCCTGTGACACCCTAGAAGAGCAATGCCTGGTTAGTGATCTATTTTATTTCACCTTGTGGCAATTTATCAGACTGAAACAAGGGGAAGGGCCAGCTCCTTACCACACACAATTAGTTACGCAAGAAGTGATTTTTAGGAACAAAGTGAAAACTTCAGTTGTTGTAATTTATTTGATTCCTCAGTACAGACAGAGCACTTGCCTATGACTGTGCTGAGATGTCTGCATGGCACAGTGCCCACCTCTGCTGTGACTGCTTATGGACAGTCACCCAGGGCATGGCAACCTGTGACACACTAATAAGCCCAGTGCACTCAGCACAGGAGTCCCTGCGGATGGCTTGAGAAGGACAGGACACAAATGACTGCAAATTAGAGTAAGTTTTGCCAACGGGAGCATAGCCCCATCATTGCCCCTTTAACTGTTCTAAGCCCAATTCTAAAATGATCCCTTTTGACACCAAGAGATACAAAGATATCAAAACCATCCCAAATCACTTAGAGAGCATCTTGAATAGCTCATTCACAAATTAATTGCAGTGTGTCATCCTTTGTAGTTCGCAGTCTATTGTTAGTGCCAGGTGCACTGGCAAAGGCAGTATTTGCCTCATGCTTTAGGCAGCATTTCTCCCAACAGAGGACATTTTCCTCTACTGACAGCATTACAAGATTTAGAAGGTAGGCTTGAACAAAATAGGAGCAATACTGTCCCAGGTATCACAAAATATACCTGGATAAAGCCCACTCCAGACCCTGACAGCTGAAAACCAACAGAGAGATCACAAGTATCTCTAGGAGAAACTGTCTGATATCCTAGTCCTTACAAAAATAAAAGGCAAGACTCAGAGACAGAGTGATTTGACCAGGATCACTTGGGATGCCAGTGGCAGAGATGCAAACTCAACAGAGCTCTTTGTGACCAAATACAGCTCTCTGCCTTGTAACTACAAAAACACCTCACTCTGACTGCCTGTATTCAGGAACTTCATCATGCTGTATTGGTTTTGGCTGTGATAGAGTAAATTTTCTTCATGGTAGCTGGTATGGACTGTGTTTGGGATTTGTGCTGGAAACAGTGTTGATACTACAGAGATGTTTTTGTTATTGCAGACTCCAGGAGGGACTGCATAATAATATGGAGCAGTGTTTGATAGGTGCTGGCCAGGGCCCAGCAGAGCGCAAAAAGTTTCACCATCCCTGGAAATGTTCAGAAAACATGTGGATGTGACACCTGAGGACATGGGGGAGCAGTGAACATGTGGGCAGTGCTAGGGTAATAGTTGTACTTGATGATCTTAAAGGTTTTTTCCAGCATTAAGAATTCTATGATTCTAAGTTGCACCTCCTAAGGTCCACCTAAGTTGGAATGGCCACAGCACTTCTTTCCCCCAGGCATTCCATCACTTCATCAGGATCCTGCAATTGTTCAGGAATAAAAAAATAAATTGTTCCAGACCACTGCAGCTAAAGAAATTCTCTAAGACACCTGTCCATATTCTCACACATGCTGTACCACCCATCGCCATCCCCTCACAAAGGCTGGGCCATACTCCTAAACTGCTTGTTAACCTCAGAACCAAAGCATTATTCCTAGGAAATACCAATAGAAGTATTTTAACTACTACACGTTCAAGGTACTGAGAAGGTTTTGTAAAGAGAGAGAAAACATCACAGAGAAAGATAGTAAAGGTGCCATTCTGTAATTCCTCCACAAAAACAAAACAAAATTTCTCAGTGAATAAATGACAGTTCCTACTTGTCTGCATGAGATAGTACCCTGAGTACAGTAGTGGTTTCAGCGCAGAGCCCAAATACCAGATTAAGCTTAGGTCAGTGTTTTAACAACAAATCTTCCAGGCAAAACATCACTAATCACTACAGAGCACAGCAAACACCAATCTTTAACATGTACAGTGAAAAAAAAGCACATGGTGCAGATCAGATAAACTAATATCAAGAACAGATGAATCAATATCATGACCCACAACCATTAACAGACATAAATCACTTCTAATATGCTCTGGTCAATCTGTTATTATCTGAAACCCTTTGAGCCCCACCTTGGGTGCCAAAGAGGACTGCCATGGTTTAACCCTACCTGGCAACTCAGCCCCATGCAGCCACTCACTCACTGCTCTCCTGATGGGATGTGGGGGAGAATCAGAAGAGGAGACATGAGGAAACTCAGAGATTGCAATAAAGACAGTTTAATAGGGAAAGCAAAAGCCACACACACAAGCAAAGCAAAACAAGGGATTGATTCATGACCTCCCATGGGCAGGCAGGTGTTCAGGCATCTCCAGGACAGCAGGGCTCTATTGTGTGCAATGGCCACTGGGGAAGACAAACACAGCTCTAAATATCTTCCCTTCCTCCTCCTCCCCCAGCTTTATGTGCAGAGCATGATAACATAAGGCATGGAGTGTTCCTGTAGTCACTTGGGGTCAGCTGTCTTGGCTGTGTCCCCAAGTTTTTGTGCCCCCCCAGCTGCTCACTGGTGCTGCAAGGTGAGGAGCAAAAAAAACCTTATACTATGTAAACTCTGCTAAGCAATAATGGAAACTTCTCCATATTATTGAGTGCTTTCAACACAAATCCAAAACACACTCCCATCCCACCATAAAGAAAATTAACTTTATCCCAGACAAAACAACATACAAGTTAAGACATTGGTGTATTCACAGGGTAAGAACAGACTTAATATTGAAGGCAGGAAAAAATCATATAAAGATATAAAAATCTAAGAACTCAATATATTTATTGCCTCTGAATTTTCACTCCTTTTGTGCTCCCGTGGCCTGCCTAACAGTGCAGTGTGTCCTCAGGAACTCCCTTGTGTGACCAGAACAAAGGGATTCACCCCACAACACAGCAGCCCACAAGACAGGTAAGCCTTGACATGGCTGCAGAATTAGAAAACACCAGTCTTGCTGTGTCCAGAGAAGTTACCATTTTTCTGTACAGCTTTTGACATTATTGGATGCTTCTCAAAGCAATTCCATTGCTGCCATAATAACACATCTCCCAAAAAAAAGTTTCTTTGCCAAGACTAAGTATGAGGACAAGAAGCTAATGACTTGCTGGAGATCTCCTAAAAAACCACACTTCGGGTAATTGGAAATATTTTCCCGCGTAAATATTAGTGTGACTTTTCAATATTTCTCCTTCCAAAATATTTCAATATTTTCAATATTTCTCCTTCCTGTCACCCTAAGGCTCACAGATTAGGATGCACACAGTATTTCATCCTGCTCAGGACCTTTCTAAGCATCTTGGAGTCTTCAAGCCAATCTTGTCTCATCCCAAGTATAAGAAAGGCCAAAGAATAATTATTTTCAATACATCCCAAGCTACTATGGACCAGCAGGTTTTGGATGTTTATTTAAGTCTTTAAATGTGGTCAAACTCATGCTGAGCAAGTGTCTCAAGACTGACAGAACTGCACTTAATGTGTAGCTTTGCCAGAAAAAGTCAAGTGTGCTGGTGGTGTAGCCAACATCCTTCCTTCTCCAGCTGAGGAGCACACATGTAGCTGCTCTTTTCCTTCTGCCATGGTGCACATCAGTCAGTGGGACAAAAATTCAAATAACACAATGAAATTAATAACACAAGGCTGCTTCCTAATTCATTGCAATGAAATGTGAACAACACAAGCTTTGCTTTCACTCTAATTCCTACCTGATGTTCTTCATCAGTAGCTCTGTACAAAGAGGTGAGAATCCTTATTTCCAATTTCCAGATAGGGAAATGGAGGTAAAAACAAAGAAAATGGCATGGCAAAACACTCACTATTAGCAGAACCAAGAAATTAACTTCAATTTTCTGAATCATATTTCTAGGGGTCTATTTGTTATACTATGCCTAGAGATATTTTTCCTTAAAAATATCAACATCATTTTTTCATATCACATTTATGTACTTTAGATTTTTATACATATTGAACTAGCAATTTTAAAAAGTAAAATTAATACATTCCTCTTGTACAGAAAACTGCCATTTTCAAAATGTCACCATCTCATACTCCTGTAATCCAGAGATCTGGAATTGATGCTCTATTACCCAAACAGAGTGCTCTATCTCCAACAAAACCTGAGTCCATGGATTTAGTTTAATTTCAAAGCCTGTGCAGTTGGCTTCTATAAAGCATGTTTCTGAAGGACTTGAGATCCAAGACTGAGATGTAAATTCATGGCAAATTAAAAAAATGAGAAAATAAATTAAAGGCTGTATGATTTCAGATGAGGTCCCCTTAAAGCTTTGAAATACTTCTCTAAGGCAAGACCAGTGAATTACAGGCAGTCTCTGATGTTCCCATCATGATATCTGGCCATGAATTACAACACGCTCTTCTCCCAGAGAGCCTTTTAGCATTTTCACCATAAGGAATAAACGACCCCTTTTTTCCCACACATTGGACAATTTGAGACCAGATCTTATGCAGCATCAACTCCAAGCACCCTTGTCTTTCTCAGTTTCTGATTTCCAACACAAGCCAGTTTTGTGTCCATCCTGTGAGCTCCTCATTTCACCTGTGAACTTGGAGAAAAAAAACCCGCTTTTTTCAAGAATCCAGCACTGCCAGCTGGATCTTTCCCACATCACTCATTCTTCCTTACTGACACCATAGACCCATATAGGTTTAACTACGGTATCTATCAATGTTTTGTAATTTGTTTACCCAGGACAGCTCAACTCTGATGGAGCATCTGTTTTTCAGCAAGGTCTTGCTTTTGTTACCCAATTTTCCAGCTGGATTGACAGAGGCACAAAGAAGTCAAGTGACCTGCCTGGGTCAGGCAGTGTCAGTGGCTTGGAACAGATTGGAGCCCATCATCTCCTGTCTCCATACCCTGCACTAGACCAGGCTCCCTTTTACAAGTTGTTCTGCACTAGACATAAATTTTGTCCACTTTTCCTACTTGTTGTCCTGCTTCATAGTAATTCTTGCCATTTCATTTATAAATTGTTTCACTTAATACAGGTTTAAGCTGTTTGAAGGTCATTGAAATATACATAATGAAGCATTCAAGCCAAATTGTTCAGTGTTCTGGTCTCCTGATCCTTCCCTTGAACTCAATGACCTGGTAAACATTTCTGTATCAAGTGTTCATATTTCCTCTACAACTTCCTTTCCTCATTTGCCACTTGTGCTTTGTCAAATTCTAATTGTTATTAATTTTCCAGCTAACCACTTCCAGTGAGATTTCAGGCTATTTGCATCTTCATTTATCAAGGGATTTCTATTCCCATCACACAAATACAACCTACTATTTACAGTTATTACACAAGTAAAGATGCTTGTACAGACCTGGCCTTACTACTGTGCACTTTTAACTTTATAACTTTCAGGCTATAAACATGAAATTCCCGTTTTAACTACTAAAGGCCAGAAGCTACAGAACCCCAAGGCCAACTGGCTTTTCTGAGATCTTTAATAATTTTCTTAGGCTTTCTCAATCTCACTTGGACTGTTTGCAAAACTATGGGTTTCCTACTTTATACAACTGAAATGAAAGTAAACTTGTTAAGGTTTGCAAAGATGGAAATTGTTAAAAAGCTATTCCACTGGGGGAATTTGCTTCCTAATATAGCCTCATTTTTAAATTCCACCTGAACCACACTTTGCTTCAGATCCAAAATGGGTTTGGAAAGGTACACATGCTTTTTATCTATAACAGGAATGTTCTACTAGAGCACTGCTGAATAACTTCCTTTAAGCTCTATTTTTTGAATAAACTCACCGACCTAACATCTTAAATTCCATTTGTATTTCAAACCACGGATTATGAGAACAAAGGGAGCTTAATATTACTATTTCAATGGTAGTTCAGAAGAAAGCACATACATAATGGTACCTTGGTTATTCATTAAGCCAAATCTTTACTAAGTCTCAAAATAACCTTTTGTTTTATAAATGGTAGGGGTTTTTTTTTCCTTGAGAATAATTGGATGCACTATTACTAGGTAATGAAATATCTGATTTGAGGCAAACAGATATAGGAGGTAGATGTCTGACTACGATATATCAAAATTTACTTCAGAAACAGCATAGTCTACCTGAAAATGCTAATGCTCTTTCTGTTACCTTCAGTCAAATTCACTTCCATAATCATGCTGGCTTCTCTAGAAAAAAAGTCTATTTGCTAAGTTTGTATCCTCATTTTTTTGAAGTCATTCAGGAATAAATATTTACATTAGTAGGACCAAACCCAACTTAAATTGGTAAAAACAACCCCTTCATGCTAAGCCTATTTGCTCTCCTTTCACTCACAACATAATGCATACTTACATATATATGCAATCCATAAACACCACACAGTTCACTTCCTTTAGTGAAATTCTGCCAACACCTGACCATTAATTTATGATTCCTATTATCATGATTTTCCTGAAACTCTTTTATTTACGTCCCTAATGATGTTGTCAGGTAGTTGTACACTTTATCAAGCTCACTTAAGCCCTCCAAACACATTGGCATCCAGCAAGGAATTTTTGCCCTGTCAGGTGGATGGACAAGGATTCTCACCAAAGCCACTCATCACTAATTCTCGCGTCTCCACAGGGGCAGTTTCTGAAAAAGCACAACTTCTATTCAAGAATGTTTATTCCAAAAGGACCCTCTCAGCCCTCCTTCACACACATTGCAGGTTTGCCTGTGCCTTCAGTAGTGTTCTCTGTATTCACATGAACCCAGGTGTCCTGATACCATCACACTTCACAGCTTAGTGGGCATGAAAGGGCCTGGATCCACAGCAATTACAGGCAAGTACCCCATAATGCATCCCAGAAGAGATATTTTTATGTACTTCTGTGATTAGGGAACTGTACTTTTGGGTGCAAGATGCTCTCTGCACACCTCACATTCCTACTTTGAGTGCTGTGACAAGAACTGTTGAGTATTAGGTGAATATCTACCTATTTCCACATCCCTCTCCTACTTTATGGGTAAGAAAGAAAATAAGGCAAATATTTTTTCTTGGGGCAAGAGGTGTTCAAAGGTGCTAACTTTCATTCTTTTGGGAGACAAAAGGAAGGCAGGGTTCAGTTAAAAGGCATATAAAGGGTGGGTGGCATGGCTGGGTGTGTAGTTATTTCTTCCCAGAAGCAAGGTTATTCAGTAGCTAGACAGACATGTAAAGGCTGGTTATGATACCATAAAGGCACCAGGGCTCCTGCAGAGCTAGAATTACAGGGTTAGTGTGCAAAGAAAGTAGGCCCAGAAGGGCATGAGGTATTTAGGAGGAAGCAAGGGTGTAAATGCTATTTTGGATTTTATTTTAGAATTCCTGGAACCAAAGAGGAGACTAAAATGAAAAAACGCTTTGGGGTGAGGGCTTTCCATAAGAGCTGATTCTGAATGCAATTTTAATTTGAGGTGGCTCAAGTACTGATAGAAATACAGCAAGCTCAGAGCATGAGTTAAAAACAATGAATAATGTAATACTTGCTGAAAAACGAGTCTATTCTGTTGTTTTAGACACTGTGCAAACATTTGCACTTTTCACTTCTTCAAAACCCTTCTTTCCTGTGGCTAAAACTCCAAGATCAGAAACATTGTGAATAACAATGTTAGCCAGAAACTCGATGATACTTAAGGTCAAGGTAGATGTGATCATTCTTTGGTTGAACACTTGGTTTTTTGGAGCAGAATCACTCTCAAACCTCCTCAGTGAGGTGTAATTGTAGTCATTCAGTGTAACTAGGTTAATCATCATCACTTTTTTATCCAAGAGATAAAAAGTTAGTCCCTGCCTTAAACAGCTTCCTTGACAAGCTGGGAAACACAGGCATGGAAAGACTGGGAATCTTTATGCACAATAATGTGGAGCTTCATAGTGGATCTAGAACTGAAATAATTTTGTCAAGAACCATGTCTTGGTTCTTTTTCCCTGCTCCCTACAGTCATATTATTCAAGACACCCTCAATGGGGTCAGTCTTATGGATAAAGGATCTCTGGGATACCTGTGCTCCTTTGGATTGGCAAAAAAGATGGGAGATGCCCTGTGCCATCTCAAGTGGCCACAGCTCTGTATCACTGGGCAACTGCATTGCATCTTCAAATGTGTCCAGTCCTCTTCCAGTTAGTTCACAGAGCTAACCCACCCTGTCACTCATGTGGCTTGTTTGAGCCTAGGGAAACTTCAAATTATCTGTCCATACTTGCTGTGACTAAATGGTAACTAAACCATGGTCTCTTAACTATTTACCACCCTCCACAATTGTTATTTACAAAAATCAACTGTAGTATGTTCCTATTAAAAGCTTAACCACTTAATGCCTGCTACCCATCCTTCTAAACCTATTGCCTGTGCATCAACACCAAGAATACCATACATTCACTACTTCACTTTCCTTTTCTCTGTTCCAGGATTAATGAATCAGTGCAGAAGATGCTGAGACTCCATGACATATTTGGGGTTGGACTTCATGATCTTCAAAAGCCCCTTTCAACTTAAACCATTCTACAATTCTATAATATTTGCACACAGACTTCTATTTTTACATCAACAATTGAACAAAACTAACTTCTAAATGAAACCAGCAATATTAATAACACTGGGAAATTAATTCATAGCCTCACACCTTGCCTGCAATTCTGCATGCACAGAACCATTATCAGACATCCCAAATGGTTTGAAAAATGGCTTGACAAAGGCAACAAAGCTCAAAAGTTTTAGCTGGTAAGGAGTGGTTTTCCCCCACTATCTTCAATGCAAACCTGCCAACTACAGCAGATCCAGTCCAGTCCCCCCTCCTAGAAAATTTTCACTTTTCAAAATGCACTGCTATAGGCAGTTATTTCTGCAGATCCAAATCCTTGCATTCAAGATGCTCAGAGACTTTATATCTCTTGTTAATGTATTCCTTGGGGAAGTCACTATCCCCTAAACCCCCCATAGTTACTGTTAGGAAATCATTAACCCACAGCTCTTTTCAACTCTTGGTAATTATGATGTTAAAAAAAGGGAAAGTTTTGCTGCTAACAGTTGCAACAATGTATTTGTTTGCCACATGCAATGGAAATCTGATAGACAATATCTGTGCACTCCATCTGTTACACGGGATTGATCCGCTGATGAGATTCTTTTTAGAAACCTGCTTACCCCTGCTGGTGCTGCAAGCTTGAAAGAGAAAAAACACTTTCTTCTCCTTGTTCTCTTGTGTGGTGGTCGACCCTGTCTTCCTCTCCATTAGAACCCATCCTGCTGCCACAGATCTCACAGGATTTATATTGTTTTGATTCCTTTCAAACACTGTCTTGTTACCAACATCTGACAACAGTCTCTTGGGCTATCAGGATTTTACAAACTGACCAGGCCTGTAAGTCTCTATAAATCCCATGTGGATACAGACCTGTGAAAATGTCTTCAACTCTCCACTAAAGTACACAGTAGCTCTTTTATTATATAAATAGTCATGGGTGTTCTGTGCTCACACGGAGGAAGAAGCTGTATTTTGGGGAGGGGGGGAAGGAGGAAGTGCTGGAAAGCTCTGCCAGAAGAGGTTGTTCCCTCAGCACTCACTGCACATCACTGAAGCCATTTGCCCACCACGCTGCTTGACGAGGACACACCATGGGTGGTCTTCTTGCTCCCCACCCCCTTCATAACAGCAGTGAAAAGCCACAAAACAGTGGCTCAAATTTAGGCATGACCACACATGTCGGTTTGTCACAAAGTCGGGGAAATTTTAGCAGCAATCGATTCAAACAACAATGCCCAGAAAGACAACAATGCAAGGATGTATCTACAACTGGAAAACTGGAAACATGTTGAGTGAATAATACAGCAAGATAGTTTTAATTAAGTGTTTTTGTACCGTGGCCTTGTGATAAGTTTAAAGCTTACAATATGTGTGTGTGCGTGTGCACAGGTATGAATATGTACAGACAGACAGACATCAACACTTCTTCACAGCAGGTGAAACGGAAATCTGACTGGGCTGGAAGTGCACAGGCTGTATCTAACTTCCCTGTTTAAAGAGCAGTACCAGTAAACCAAACTCCTCGCAGCCAAGCCAACTCACCTGAACGAGCGCATCGCTTTGAAACAAACCTGCTGTTTGCAAGAACAGCCGTGACCACGCTTCTGCCAAAACCAACATCTCTCCTGGGGACTCAGATGATGCCCGGGGTAGGCGGGGAGAAATCAAATGGTTAATAGCAGGGCTGCTGCTTTTCCCAGGCGCAGCACACTGAGCCTAATTGATGCTGACGCGTGACAGACTCGTGTGCGCGGTATTGCCCGGGCGGCGAGTGAAGCTGCTGACAGAGGGTAAATGGTGCATGGCAGCTGGTCCTGCCCTGGCCTGGCATGGCAGAGCACGCACACACTGCCTGTCAGGAGATATCATGAGGGCTAATGAAGGGCAGCCTGCATTTTTAGAATTCTTCTCACTGAGTTCTGGATCAGGCTTTACGCCGTGAAGCCTTCTCAACCTTTTAGCGCTCGGTTAAGGATATGTGACACTTGTTTAAAAATTAATGTGGCCTAATCAATTTAAAGATGGGAAACTAAAAGCCAGTACATTTCTGTTCAAGAAAGAAAAGAGTGTGGATACAAGTTTGTGTAAGATGGAAAGATATGGCAGGGAAAGAAGAAGAGTGGGAGAGGACAGAAAAACAAGCAGTTTTTGCAGCTGTTAACAACTGAAAGTGATAAAATGGAAGTACTGCCAATTTGTCTGGCTGCATTTCAGATCTTCTACAACTCTTTTTAAAACAAAAAGTAGTGAATTTCTAAAAGGTTTACTAAAAATAAGTGATTCCCTACAAACAACAAATGCTTCCTCTTTTCCTGAATCCCACTGCCTGTAATTGCAGCTGAATAACTGCATCAGCCCCAAAGATGAGAGAAATTCTGCCCTCCAGTTCTTAGGCATAAAGAATTAAATACAGGAAAACAGAATTAGGATAAAAGAGACCATCTGAGAAATCTACCTGATTACTAACTTCAAATCAGAAGTAACAGCCTGGTTGGGCCTTCAGTTCTCAGGGATCTCTGATGCTTTCACATTCCTTTATGTTATTTTACATGGTAATAAATGACAGATATTTCTGACTTTGTTTTTTTTCTGAAAAATTCTGCTTATAGACAAATGGAAAATCCACATGCAGAAGACTGTCAAGACTTTTCATGCATTTCACTGAGTGCAGAATCATTTCTTGCAGAATCACTTCTTGCCACAAATCCCTGAGGGCTTTATGTTGGTTCCAAAAAATCCCTGGCATTTTCACAACTGACTTCAGGATTTCAATAGTTATTTTACATGCCAGTAAAAAAAGTGCTTGGTTCTCATCTAACCTTATCCCCTGACAGTCACTATTAGTTTATGTGAAATGGTCTCTGAGTTTATCAGAGAGAAAGAATTTATCTTCTGGGGAGACTGACCATCTTCTCTGCCTCTGTAAGTCAAAAGGAGAAACTTTGATAATTTTAGAAAAAAAAGACATTATAATGTTGTCACTCCTTGCCACCTCTTTAGGTCTTGCACTTATATCTTCTTTTCCAAACTATTAGTAGGCAGAGCACAGGGGAAAAGACACCATCTGAACTACTGCACTTAAGAGGAAAAAAAAGGAAAAAGAAAAAAAAAGCAAACAACTTTCTCATTCAAAATTCAAATTCCTCATTGAAAAACCACAAATTGCTGCATTTACTTGGTAAATAAAAACTGCCAATTTTTTAGGCTTACCAGCTAATGTAGGAAAAAGTTAACCTAACCTTGGCAAGTACAACAATCATAAAGAAGTATCACGCTCTGAAAAACAAACAAGAGAAGCTGATGATGGTTTTCACCCTCAGAGTGGCAATTTGCTCATTGAAAATGCTTGTATTGAAGGGACACTCAAGAAACCTAAAACAATGGCAGAAGGTACAAAATGAAGCACCTTGCTCTCTCTCTGATGAAACCTCAGAACACCACAGCTTCACTCCCCAGGAGTGCCTCTAGAGAGAATTTGTGTAAATTTGTGTAAAGCAGTATTGGAGAGGACAATTTTTTATCAGATTGGCTGATAAATTTGGGGAAAATAATGGGTGATGGAATACAAAGGTATTACTCATCCCTGTAAAGCTAAACTATCACACATCAGTAGGTTAACATGGTTATAAGCAGATTGATTCTACTGGATGCAAGAAATTTTGTGCTAATAAAGGGTGGTAAAACATTTTCAGTTGGGTATTTAGTGTAAAAATTAATAAGTATTAAGTAATAACAATTTTTAAAATTAATTTAAAAATTAATAAATTTAAAAATTCCCAAATAATAAAAAACTTTCTGTTTTCTGCAGTTTGATAAACAAAAATCCTGTGTAGTTCACTTTTCTTTTACTCAATTTCACATTCTATTTCTTCCATTACAGGATGGATATGACAGGACTTCATCCCATATTCGTAAAGAAACAACCATGCATGATTATACACCAAACAAAATATACAAATATATTTCACTTTCTACTTCCAATTCATGAAATGAAACAGTTTTCAATAAAAGTATGTAATTTTCATGTTTTAAAAAGACACATCTTTATTGTAGTAATCTTCAAAATCTCTTACAAGATCTGATCTTTGTCTAGTTTCAAATAACAAAGTGTTTTTGTTATTTTTTAAAAATTCCAATGAGAGGAACACCTGGGCCCCATATAAAGGCCAGTAAACTGTATAAAAGCACTTCATCAATTTTGAATAATCTGCTTTTATGGCTGAATCTGTAATTTAGCTTAGTGAGAAAAGGCTGCAGTGTCATACCAGCCTTGCACTATCCAAGTTCACACTGTACTGCATGATTTTGCAGGTCTGGTTGAGGAAATAATCTGTTTTCTTAGGAGAGAATAATTACTTTAAGTGTTTGACACCTTATTCTAAACTTCAAGGCAGAATTTAATAAGTTTGTGCTCATGAATCTGCTGCCTATAAAGATTCAAAATGTGAGCATTTGTACTAGATTTGAGGACATGTCAGCATGGTAACAAAAAACAATTTTTTAACAGAAGAATTATCACAAGCAGTATTTGTAAAGCTAGACGCAAATTAGAAGAACGTTTTGAGCATGGGAAGGGTAAAATTTGATTTAAAATTATATGCCTGAAAATGTATGTATATGTGGAGACATACACAGTGATCTACCCTTAGGATCGTGTGCGCACATTTGTGTATTTGTTCACATCTACAAAAACAGGTGATATATTTGAAAAGCCAGTTCTAGGAAATTTTTGACCAAAAGAAACTCCATACTAACTGTTGCACCTTGGATTTTACAGGAGCTTTGTTTGGTTTTAGCTGTGAAAAAGCCACTGCTCATCTCTGAGGACTTCTCTAATAGACATTTTGAACAGGTCAAGCCCAAACAAAAATAAGAGAGATATTTGTGTGCATCAGGACTGTAAGATCAGGCCCTTTATACTCAGCTAATTTATGGACTTGCACTGTGCTGGTGTGCAAGTATATGTGGGTGCATAAACTATTTAAGTGCAAATTGCCAGAATGTCAGTAAATTACTGCTGGAGCTGCAAAGCATTTACATACCTTAGGCATGAGCAACCAATTGGAACTTTTAATCTTTTAACAAGTTACTGCTCAGTGACATAATAATGAATAAAATGAAGAGTAATGAAGTTGACCATAAAGCTTAGCAAATAAACACTGTACACAAACATAACAATTCCTGATTAGCTCTGCACACAAAATCTACTCCAGGTTTACTTCCAGTTACCATATCTTGTGCCAAAAGGTATGCATTGCTTTTGGCAATGCTGTTATTGATTTTTTTGTAGATCACTATCTGCTGCCCTCACCATGCTGGGATTCACCCTCATTATAAGCTGTTCCCCTGCAGATAGCTTTATCTTTCAGCATCGTTCCAAGGAAGTTTTCAGAAGCTTCCTTGTCTCAATACTCCTGTCAAGGAAGTTGTGGAAATCAGCCTCAGGATTACTGACAGAAACCTTCCTTTGCTTGAAATCTGAATGTGTAGCCTGGATTATCAGCACTGACAAGGTCAGAGACCAGACTCTATCGTTATTCTCACCTTCTACCAAGACTCCATGATTAAGTCACCTAAAATAAAATTCCACTTCTGTCAAAAGACAGAGCAAACCGCTCGCAAGAGCCGCACAGATGACTGACCACGCACGGTCTTCTGTGGGTAGGAAAGAAGTGTGTCCAATAAGATAATATAGCTGGGGTATCTTTTCTAATTGTGACTGGCACACCCTAAATTCACCTCATTTTTGTAAGTAGAGCAAGTCTAAAGGGTATCAAGTTCAATTTTGTTGAAGATGAATTTGGTTCAGTCGTTTGTTATAGTGCAGATAACTACAAAGGCAGGTGAGGAGCTACAAAATAAGCAGTAGGATTCTGCATCAGGCCCCAACAAGACAACAGCAGAAACAAAAAAAGGCAATAATGGGCACAAGTTACTGCTGAGTGACAAGGCTTTGAGGCAGAAATCCACTTCCAATTGAAGTCCCAATCAGAAAAACCACCAAAATTCCCTCCTCTGGCAGCCATGCCAGTAGCTGAGGGGCTGAGGACAACAAACATCAACAAAAGGAGTGTAAGAGGCTGTTCTTGCAGGATGAGCACTTGGTGGAGCCTTGAGAGAAGTTGAACTGCTGTTGTCTTTGTGGTTTTTTCTCTGTAAAAAGAAAAAACTGCCCTTTTATGATATGAATAAGGATTTAAAAGAGTATTATATTAAAAGCTCTGGGGAGGGTAACTGAAAAGCAAACATTTACCTTTTACTTATTCCTACAATGAAATAGCACGGTAACATGACATTATCACTCCAAGGTAAATATTTACTTGTTAGTATTGGGCTCTGCACAAAAATATACCTGCCTTCCCCACCCAAAATGATTTGCATTTTCTATTACCAAGACCAAAACAACCACCCACCCCACAGTTCCCAGTTTAGCACACTGCATATACTTCTTGACCTATACTGAGATGCTAAAATGTACAAAGCAATATTTGGGGCTCCAAGAATACAACTCTCAGTTCACAGAATTGGATAATGAGCTGAGGATATGTGATGACAAAAGCAAAGGAGGAAATTTCTACTTTCAACCTCCACCTCCAGCCCAAAAGAGCATTACCTGTGAACAATCCACAGCACAATAATACACAACACCACCACAAACAGGGCTCTTATCTTCTCCCCATCAACTTTTATTATTATTTACTTGCCACTTTCACTTCAGGAAAAAACAATATGATGACTATCTAGACTAAAAGGAAATCAAGCATTGTACATAAACTTTTTATGATTTCTTATATGTTTGGCAAGTACTTTTGTACTATTTTAGCAAAGATTTTGAAACTTCACAAAGCCAGGATACAGTTTCTCATGAGGAGGAGCCTTTGTTTTTGCAGTGTTAGGGGATAATGGAAGGCATATGGATTTTGAAGTTTGAAGGTTTTATTTTAATTCTATAATTTGCAAATGCAATTTAAATTTCATCTATACCACAGTACTCCAAATACCGTGAAGTTCTTTGTACTAAGCCAGCTAAGAAATTTACTGAGAGATTTTAATTTTGCCTTAATTTAATCTTTGCCTAAAACGGACTAGGCATTGAAGCAAAAGTAAAAGTTTCATTTTGGTATTCAGATACTTTAGCTTGAGCTACTGTGCTCTCATTTTCTTATGGGAGGAGTAGCAGGGGAAAGAGAATTTTTATCCAACAATATCTTGAGAATAGGTCTGAATGGTAAATGATTTAAGATGCTACTGTCAGATTCCCACCTTTCTTGCTCCATGTATCTTGCTAAGCTCCTGCTTTCCTGTTAGAGGTATTGTCATCATGACAGCAGAGAAGGCAAAACATGTGTGAGCATTCCTCATATGGCACAGACAGGAACCAAACAAACTCTCCAGAACTTTTGGAAGAGCTCACAGTTTCTCTCCCATAGACTCTTGAGCCAACTGCTGCACAGAGACATTTTCCCTGCCAGACCTAACTAAAGTGGCTGAATCCAAGGTCTTCTCTTGAACTCTGCCATTGGATCAGTGGATGTGATGGAACTGCATTATCAGGAAGCCAAACTCCTTCAGGGCTCCAGCAGCAAGACTCCACATTATCCATGCAAAGCCAGGTACCACAAAGCCAGGTAGCAATTTGGGAAATGAAGGTCTAACCAGAATGAAATAGTTCAACAGTCTTTGAAGAATTCAAAAAAAGACTGGATGTGGCACTTGCTGCCATGATCTAGTTGAACAGTTAGAACATCGACTGGACTTGATGATCTTATAGGTCTCTTCCAGTCTTGAACTTCTGTGATTCTGTGATTCTGTGATTCTTTGGCAACACTGGAAAGCTTAATTTCAAGATTCACAAACAACCCAAAACATTCTAGTGTTTCCAAGCCAAAAGTCTGCAGAGCTTCCTTTTGAGTGAAAAAAAAAATTAAAAAGGATATGTCAACTTTCTGTTCTCATTTGAAATAAAAATGGGTGATTTCCCAGGAAAAAGCACCACTCCTTACAAGCTTGAGGAGTCATACATTCAGAAGAAACTAGAAATTGATGCAATTCTTGCTTTATAAATATACTCCTGAAGTTAATAATTCCTACAGCCAGAGCCACCTGAGCATTAGTGCCCTGCTACAGCCCCAGAATTGCTGCCTTCCCTCACAGTAGCCAAATTACTGCTTCATGTCTTTCTAATGTCCTTTGAGTGCTCAAGATCTCAGAGTAACTACCAGAAATACACAAAAAGGTGTAAAAGGAAAAATGGAGTTACAAATCATCAATGTCAGGGAAGGAAGGAAAAAGAGAGAGCAATGAATATTTGTTTAAATGACAACACACTCTCCTCTTTGTTTCATATAAAAAAACCCAACAACATTAACAAAACAGAAAAAGTAAACAATTAATTACTCAGTTTCCTTGCTATCAACAAAATTTAACTCTTGGGGAGCATTCTGATGCAAAGCTATTTTTCAGATATGAGACTGGCAAACTTATTTCTTCTTCCAATGCCAAAAGTACTTTCTTTTTCCTAGGAACAGGGCTAAATCACAAATTAAAAAAAAAAAAAAAAAAAGCCTTTGCATTTTGAATTTTTAAGTGGCAGCTTAAATAGTAAAAATAAACATTCTGAATGAACTAAAAATCAAGTAATAACAAGAAAAATGGTGGAGAAAGATATTGATTTATAATATATATAATTTATAATTCTATAATCAAGACTGTGATGCTTGGTGCAGCAGAAAGATTTCCTTGAATAAATTCACTGTATTTTTAAAGAGAGAAATTTCAGAGAACACAGTAGTTAGTAAATATTTAAAACCTTTGTGGTAAAGGCTCAAACCTCAAAATAACAAGGAAATGACAACTGTTTATTTTTCTCCACATAAAACTGAAAGTTATTGTAAGGTCATTATAATGTAAGCCTGTTTTCCCTTTAAGAAGTAAATAATTACACCACAGATTTGAGTAGACCTGCCAGTAAGTCTACATGTGGTTAAGTCAGATAGACTGATGCTCTAAAATTGGCAAGGTGCTGCTCCCACAAGCTATTAAGCAACTCTGAGGTCTAGGTAGCTCACAGCACTTTTATCATATGTCTCTGAACAGAAAAAGAAAAAACCCCACATTTAGACTGCAGTTCTTGTGCAACCTTTGAACATGGTTCTGCATATTCCATGATAACACAGAAACAGAATTTGATGCAGTGCTCACTCTCTGCTGCAATATTTAACTGCAACATCTAAGCTTTCTTCAGAAATGTGTCTCTGACTCTTCATAGCCATTGAATGAAACCATTTGCAAAAATATGACGATGCTCTTGAGCCTGCAAACAGCCTGAAATAATGATGGTGATGTCACTGCAAAAAAAATTGCGTTAAATTAATGTTTGTAATCAAAACAATGAATGTTGGCTGTTTGACCACTACTTTAACCATGGCTGAATTACAGATTTTAGCACTACCATCAGTATGTGCTTAATCCCACTTCTTTAGGCACCAAGACCTCAGCTGACATGGAGCTGTTGATACCCCAACCTTTGCTGATGAATTTCCGTAACACAAACTATGCAGCAACCTGGGCAGATCCAGTAACCACTACACAGACTGCAAATGTCCTATACAATCAATACTTTCTGATATTCAGCTGAGTAAAACTCTTTATTTACTGAATAAATCTGTTGCATCACAGTGCCATGGAAGCTCAGGGGACACCAGTGCAAATTCTAACCCAGCCCATTACAAGACAAATGCAACTTTGCCTGTGGCCAGTTCCCACCGTCATTTCTCCATCTGGGCTTCCACTGAAGGCAAAGAGAGCTCTGCATGGGGGACAGCAACAGAATATAGGTCACATCACCATTTGTGGTATGAATGTTTACCCATTGTTAGTAAAACAATCTACATTTTCTTCCCCAAGGATAAAAATCAATCCAAGTATAAAGTTGCAATCCAGATTAAAACCAAAACAAAAGTAGCTAAGCCATTCACATCATGGGTCCTGCCTTGCAGCTGTGGGAGGGTGAGATGCCTCAAAGCCCTCTCCATAATACTACAAGCAAACAGAAAAAAGAAACCTGTATTCTGCTGGCGACAGGACTGCCAGCACAGCAGCCCTGAGACACACTGAAGCTCCTTCTCTCAGGATTTCATGGAACAGCCCAAACAGGAGGGAGCCAAGGGAGCGACTGACACACAGAATAAGGGGTGCAAGGAATGCAGGGGACAAACTTCCATGGCAGCACAAACAGAGCTCCTCTGGAGGGTGTGCTGGCTGTAGCTGGCAGTCAGCAGAAGGCTGAGCTCCACACACTAAGCCCAGCACACAGCCAGGTAAAGCAGCTGATGTTTGCAGCATCCCCTAAGAGATAAGCCCTAGTGTGGTTCCTGCTCCCACTGAACTGTATTACACCCCTTTCCTGTAACAAACAGATGAGCAGGCACCCAAACACCATGAGTCTCACAGCAAAGATTTCCCTGAGCTAGAGCCTAAAGGGAAATGTCACACATGGAAGGTTGGCAGCAAATCTCAAATTCAAGACTTGCTCGTTCCTTAAGTCACAAAACTCTAACCTCTGCAGGTCTCCATTTTGTGGCACAGTCTCCACTGGTGACACACAGAGTCCAGTGACAAGGGACTGTGACCTCTGGTTACCAATCTAATGCTGAGGAACAGAGAAGCTGGAGAAACTGAACCATTTCTCCTTCTAGAACACAGAAAAGCCTTTTCCCAGGGCAGAATATGAAAAATGCACCATTGCTACTTGAATGGTGGTTACAAAAAATGGAGCTTTAGCTCTTCCAATAAATCAAATTATTTTCAGCAATGAAAGTATTAAAAAAATAAAGAAAACAAAGATGACAAACAATTGGAGATGATATCAAGTCCATTTAAAGACCAGCACAGAGGAAGATGAGACAAGTTTTGGAAACAGACTAAAATAACCAGGAGAGGAGTTGCAACACTAAACAAAGAAAAAATTCCTTTGCCTTGAAGTCCAGGAGCAGTTTGATGCTTTTAAAGGAAGCATTCATTTTCTTCTCTATAGTTTTGCAATAATTCTGCTAAATACCAAAAATATACATATATTCTTTAAAACTTCAGTTTTCTAGCAATGTGATGAATACAGCACCTGAAAGGATCAACCTATATGTTTTCTGAATAACTATATAAAACTTCTGATTTTTTTCCTTCCTTTTTTGTCATAAATGTGCCATGCAATGACAAATTTGGGCATAAATATGACAAACAAATAAAATCGGTAGATCTACTCACAGTAGTAAAGCTATGCAGATGTCTAAATATTTGCAGGTGTTGTAGATAATAAGCTTTCACAGTAGGAACTACATATCTGTGATTAGTTCACTAGTACATTTTAGAATTTTCTAAATATATGTAATAATAAGGTTAACTCTGTGGTGTATTTTTGTTTGGCTCATTGTATATAAATGCAGCATAAATCTTCTGTATTTTATTTTCTTTGTACATTTTCCATCGACACACACATATATACATACATAAAAATATTTATACATTCTGCATAGACACAAAGAAATATCTTCATGAAGGTTACATTCAACCAGTAATGTACACTGGTCAACAAGCAACCACCCTCATCCTAGAAACTGTTTAGTTGCAAAAATGTTAATGAAATCCACAGAAACACTTAGGAACCAGTTTTTTAATCTCATTACCATATCAAGGAGCTCCCTGTTAATCACTGTCCAAATTCATTTGGATTTATTGCATCACAGTTATGCTTACAATTAAATGCCACAAGGTCCCAGTCAGATTAAACAAATGATTTTTCCTGTAGTCCTTACAGGACTAGTAGTGACAAATCACATGGAAGTAAAATATATCATAATTAATTAGCAGAGCCCCATAGATAACCTCTCCCACAAATCTCCATGGGCAATTTTAATAGGTTTCAATATTTAAATATAAAACCCTACAAAATTGCTTAAAAATTCAAGGAATATTTGCACTTATTATAGGTAACGAATATGTCAGTCATGTAATTTTTTTATTACATAATTGTTTCTTTAGGGATGTTAGAAACAAGTAATTATTTTCTTAAAAATGAATTGGCAGCAACTATTTTAAGCATGCCATTGTGAATGAAATATTATCAAATAATTGTTGTATTACTAACAACTGACTTACAGAAAAGAAGCATTTCCTTATCAAAGAACATAGCATGTCACCATTGTAAGAAAATTTAATCTTCTTTACAGAAGCTTCAGTAAGCCAGTAAGAATTACAGGAAGATAACTGGTCTTAACATAAAATATGAACACCCATGTGAAGAAAAAGGGTTTGGCTTCTTTAGCTTAATTTCTAATAGCCCATGTTAGCTGCTCATTTCTCTTATATGTTTTAGGGAAAGTAACAGATGACAGCATTCCAGAGACATGTCAGGAAAAAGTCTTCCTTTACAAAAAGAAATATTTTGTTAAATACTTATAAACTGTTCATGGTAATCTCTGTGCTTAAGAAATAGCAAATTCTACCTAAACCAATTCAAAACAATGTGTTCCCAGAATGGGAAGGCTACAATATATAAAACCTGACAAACAAAAAGCCCTCATTTATTTCCAGAATTAAGCTTTCATCTCAGTGATTTGGATTTGTTTATCCAGTAGAGGCCTTGGTGCTCCTTCATAAAAATCCTCAGTACACTGTATTTTGTCTGCCTTCAGTCTCTTCAAAACATCAAAATGTCTCATTCCTCATTCATTCCTTGCTAATGTTCACTTAGGGGGATATTCAAAAATGTCTGTGCTAGCCCAGGAAGACTGGTCTCCTGACACTGGAGAGGAAGGAACCTAACTTAAAATAAATGTTTAATGATGAAATTATTGAACTGAGTTTAGCCTTGACATGTCTGCAATGTCAAAAGAAAGTCTTCAAGTTAAATAAAAATTTGTAGAAAATACCAGCTCTGTAGAAAATTTCAACTCTGCTTAGGAGCAACTTCAGCTTGTAGAAACCATTTACTTTGAGCCACAAACTTGAGCTGAATCTCAAGTTATATTGCCTTCAGTTAATTAGAGTTACTTAATTGTGGTAGTCAATCTTCAGTACCCAAACAATCTTCATGAAAGAATCTCTTGGAAATTACACAAATTCTTTCATTTAGAAGCCTCTCAATACTGACTCTTGTGTTGGGCACAAAAGAAAACCCAACAGTGCAAGAAGAGAGGTGGGAAATGAAGGATATGAAATTTGTGGGACAGCATCATGATATACTGACAGCAAGTAGGCTGTGAATGGACTATGCAAATGTTACCAGGCTCCTCAAGTCAAAATGTCAGACAAAAGAACAAATGGAGAAAAATTCATTTGTGAAATCAGCCTCTATAATAGGAATTAATATATACTGGATATTAATAAATACTGGAATTTGTAATATAGCTCTTCAAACTATTCGTGAATAGTGAAAAAACTGATGTTTAAAATATACAGCTATATTTTATGAACACTACTTAATCTCAAGTCAAGTAGCAACAACAAGATTTTCAACAAATAGAGGTCAAAAAAGAGAGAAAAGATAATATCATAAACTTAACAACAAAAATTTCAGTCCATTACACCCATTTCTGCTGCAAGGTAAATTTTCAATTAGGTTAGTGTAAATACCTCAAAATGTAAAGTTCATGGTACCTCAAGAGGTTTCAGCAAATTACCCTGTGTGTATTAAGTAAATTACCTGTTATTGTATAGATGAGGACAAGGTCTGTACCTGAGCCTTTCAGTGGCAGCTCACCATTAGATTAGTACAGTTCTAGCACGAAATCACACTCACAATATGTGAGCAGGGTTAATTTTTGTTGAGGCACTATGTGTGGAAGAATAGCCAAAACCACTCTGTGCTGATGGAAGTAATCATCATTAGTTATATGAATGTGCACTTAATCTCCTGACAAAGAGCAGGAGATAAGCACTGAGTTGGGGAAAACTCAGAAAGGACTTTAAAAGGCTGTTTCTGATGAGCTAGAAGATGGAAAGCTGCTAAAACAAGGAGAGGTAATGCAATAGGACATCTGACTTGGGAAATATCTGCAGCAGCATTCAGAATGGGAAAAAAAAACACAGTAAAGCAAAAAAAAAATAATTTCTGTTCATAAGTGAAAATATCTGGGTATGTGTGGGTGCTCAGGGAACACTAGATCTGAAGAGTGCCACATGAGCCTATTCATATTAGGACCTACAGAAATCAGAACTAAGAATGGTACCTGTCACTGAAGGGAGAGAAGCAGTTGGCAGAAATACTTGTGGCCAAAATATTAGAAAATATTTTAGCTTCATTACATGAGAAAATTCTGCAAAAATCCATTTTTGTTACTCACAACACCATGTTAATCAAACCTAAAGAATTACTCTGGTAAAAGCAAGTCCATCAATACAGCTGGCAATTACCACTATTAACCTTTACAGAATTGGTAATATATTTTCAAGTTTCTGACTACAATCCATAACATAGGATTATCTTTTAAATAGTTTGTTCATCTTTGTTTTTTATTTACTTCTAATAGCTATCCCTCTTATAGAAACCTGTGGGATTTCAAGACACAGTTTTGTTTATGAAAGTAAAAAATTATAATATATTTTTAAACTTGAAACATGAATTAATCAGTACATAATTGTTAAACCAAAGTAGCATCTAATCAGTTGGCTTTCACATCATAGCACTGACCCTAATCTCTGAGGCATAAATAAACATGCATTCTTCGTGCAAACTTTAATCATAAAAAAGAATGAAATATATTCCAACATAAATATTTCAGCAAATAGCCATGTGAAGGAGCATGAATGTTTAATTTAGACATCACCTCTGTCACTATCTGTTAGACATCATACCAGTATTTCTCCTCTGGGAATTCCAAAATCTAACCAAGTTTCCAGTGCCAACTGAAAATTATATTCCTTCCTAGCCCCATAATACCCATCTTCTTCTAGGAACATTAAAATATTTTAATGTTTAGCAAAATCCTTCTTCAAGGTTATCACTCCACATTTGGTCGATCCATGTCTACTAATACTATCTGCAAATTCTGAATAACCTTCCAAGGCCTTGCTTAAGCTGGAAGCTTCTTCCAGATATTCCTACCAAAGATCAAGTCATTCCTAACAAAATTCCTCAACTAGAACATATATTGTGGTCAATTTAAGGATCTCCTGTTACACTGAACTTCTTTTCACTTATTCAAGGACTTAGCAATGGCACGTGAGGTAGGAAGATAGATGTTTTTAATACTGGCTTTCAAGGACTGGAGACATGAGTTTAAATGAAACAGACCAGGTGAGGAAAAATGTATGGTTTCCATATGCTTTGTCATTCCAGACAGTGATCCCCCTTCAACTGCATGAAAGTGCCTTTGATCTACTGCCTCAATTAAACAACCATGTGATGACCATTAATTGCACTTGAGCTATGGAACTGTTTGGGAATATAGCATGGAGGGATTTGTGGCTGCATGTCTGGAGACATGTGGATCCACAATACATACAATAAACGTGTCTAGGTGGAAGGAAAAGTTATGTTCAGCAACTGAGTTCATTGCTCTAGGTACAAAAATAGTGTCTCATGAACACTAGAAAGCTGCACTTAAATAGCACCCTAACATTAAGGGTTTGCTCCTCAATCTCTGTACCCATTAAGTCTATAGAAAGGAATAAAAATATAAATAATCATCATTTTGAAAGCACATACTGCAGCACTTCTAATGTGACATTTTATCTTAAAAATGAGCTTAAAATAGTGTGTCTCAGAGGAGCCACAACAGCACATAACCTCTTACAGTTGGTTTACAAGTGGTCTCATATTTTTCCTCATTGGAGTTCAGTAAAGAATTAGCACTTACCAAAACACACTGCCCAGACTTAATGGAGTAACAGGATGTGAAAGAAAGCAACTCAACAAAAGCTGCAACTGCGTCCTTTTCTCCTTTCTCTGCTCACCTGGTTTCTTCTGAAGCACTCTGACAAGTTCTTGACAGAACACGATCCCTGTCCACAGCCTTACAATCACATTTCATTGTCTGGTTCTTAGGTTAAACTTTAGGTGTTTATGGACTTCATCCTAACTTTCTCAGAATCTCAGTATGGGAGGGTCTGTTCAAAGGAATGAGTAATTGGAGCTGGCTGCACATTTCTAATGAGAGAACTAATATATTATTACATAAGAAAAAATGGGTAATAGAATAGAGTTCAGAAAGAAATGGTGAAAATAGAAGTCTAGTTCAGAGGCAGTCACAGAACATCTATCCTGTAAGCCAACATACACCACAAACTGAAGTTCCTCCCAGGATCCTTTGAGAAGCTTAAAAAAACCCTTAAAAATTAAAAGCCACAATTATAATGCTTGAGAGGACAATAATGATATCACATGTTTGAAAAACCCAACATACCAGCTATAAGCAGCCAAACCAATGTTCTGTATAGTAGCAATACACAGGATAAATGAAGATAATTTTAATAAGGAACCTAATACCACCAGTGAAAACCTCAGAAAGCCAATGGCCTCACACTGCCAGGTTGGTTTTTCCTCATGGTTAAGAGAAAGCCTCTTATTTTACATTACAAAACTCAATGTAACTATACCATAACTTTCTGCCCAAATTTTAATCCCATTACTACCCCAAAAAAGTTACATGTCTATGTTGTCACATAAAAACTAAAGGAATATGTGGTTTCACAAAGGATGATAATTATAATTCAAATTACCCACAAAGAAATCTTCAGCATCAACAACCTTAATACACATCTGTGTATCTCACTGCATGAATATTAATAGACCCCACCATTATTAGTCTTTGTTATTTTAAGAGAAAACTTAGAGTTAAACTTTCATAAACAGACTATGAAGCAGTAAATTCATCAAGTGAATCAACAAAAAAAAAAATCCACATCATATCTTTGTCCTGTCTTTGCAAATTACAATTCTGAGAGGCAGGAGCTCAGGAGAAGCTAATTTTGGTCACAAGTAGAGGAAAACACAGTGTTACCCCTATCAGGCATTGTTAATTCAATAGTGTAACAGATCAGAACTAGTGCTTGTCTATATATGTAAGTTGGGAATGAAAGCAGTCGTGTCCTTCACTTCCTAACATACTTTTGGAACCTACTATAGCAACAGGAAAACCACAGTCAATCCTGGCTGAAATAGAAACAGCTCATTTTCATGGGAGAAAAGGTACAAGAGCAGCTCATATGCTCGATGAAGAACTGGAAATGTGTACATATCAAATTGCAGTTCAAATCAATTATCTGTATGACACGGCATTAAATGACTTCCAAATTAGCGGAGAGCACCCTGAAAAAATCAGTCTAAACCCATCAGTGATGGGGTTTGAAGTTCCCAGAGTGTGTACATCTCTGGAGAGATCTGTGTCTATATTATTTCATTTCAGGGATTTATATTGAATCTGTCAGTGTATTTGGACACAGACCTCATAAACCCTAATCATATGGATGCTGCCTTCTGTTCTGCTGGATTTGCCATACAAGGGAATAACTCTCACATTTTGGGAGCTCTGACAAGTGCAGAGCATGCCTCTAAGTTGATGGGTGACTGTGCTCCTCAACTCAGGAAGTTTACAGGCAGAAAGCAGCAACTTCACCTATGCTCCAAAGAGGCAGGTAAGTTGCCAGCTTGTTTCTGAATGACTTGGTGCTGAATGAATTCAAATATTTGAGATGTTTCTGCATTTCTGAGCAGCATGAGGCGCTTGAGGAAGGCGCTTCCCACAAGAGGGAAAGCTGCCACAGCACTTTGAGCAAGGGCCCACACCACAAAATAGCTCTCAGACTGGAGCAGTGGAGGCAGCAGCTTCAGTCTACAAGGTGTGATGCAAAGTTTTTGGGATTTCTAAGATCTGCACAAGTGCAGTAAGCAGAAAAATAGAGTAGTCAGACAGGAATGGATTGTGGGACATAGTACTGTATATTGAAAGTTTTTCATTTCACACTTAACCTGTAACATGTCTTTTTCTCCCAAACTGCACCTTGTTTCCAGAGGCTGAGACCCAAGACTCTGCCCACTGGTACTTGATCAAATTGCTAGAAGCTCAGGGCCAGTCATTGCATGAGGGAAATCAGCTCTTGGCCCATTATGTATTTCCAAACCACTGTGATTATAGAGAAAAACAAATAAGTTTACACCACTCTTATAGGTCAGAACTGATTGTAACAAAGTAGTAATTAATACAAAATCAGTTATCAATACTCATCGGAGAAGCAATTCATGAAGTTAGCACAACTGAATTGATCACAATCATCCATGCTAAATTACATCATGTGCCTGTAAGATACTCAGAACAGTGAAGTCTTCATTACAGTTGCAGCCTTTAAGCACCATACTAATTGAATAACAAAATAATAATAATGATGATAATGATAATGATGATAACAATAATAATATTATTAAAAGTTTTAAAGAAACTGCAGCATCTTAACCTGAATATATTTAACATATTCAAGTATCTTCTGTGTGAACTTCCCATGAAAGACAAGACAAATAGCAGGGCAGTGATTATGAGGAAGCTTTCACAACTTTGGTGACACATCACCTCTGGCTCAGTAGACAGCCTGCTGTATGCACAACCCATACACATTTTGGGGCCCTACATACAGCTAGCTTTCTGCCAGGCAGGACTACCAGAACTACACAGTATTTTTCCAAGGACATTGTTCTGTCCTGACCACAAACCGAAGCACAAACTTTATGAGCAACAACTTCAACAACTTCAGAAATGGCTCCGCTCCAGCAGGACACGCCCCAGAGTGCATTACAGCGCTGCCTTGTAAACTCTTTTATTAATTTCATAATTAATGCTTAGAAATCAGACTTTTTGCAGGTGATAATTAAATATAAAATCAAGGCAAAACAGATGTGTGATAAATTCTTGGCAATGGTCCTCTTTAACCGAGTTTTAGCATGGATTTCTGGCAGGCCCAGCCCTGCTTCTGCTCTGGATCCCCCTGCAGCGCAGTTGCCAGGGCCCTTCATAGAGCACTTTGCCTCTCTCAACACTGTCTTTAAAGTTTCACTTACCATTACAACATATCAATGTGGAAAGGTTTAACACTTGATTTGGTTTTGTTCAAGTCAAAATCAACTGCTGCAGTTCATGGTAAAACTTATTTAAAAGTTCCATAAACTTTTTATGCACTTTTCAGCTCAATACCAGCTCATTTTTCTTTGATGACATCAGTGCAACAGTGGCTTTCTGTTGCACTTCCAAAAGGGACAAAACTACTGAGAACTTTCAAAAGTTCCATAAAATGAGGCCTATACCCCAAAAGAGGAAGATACATAACATCTCAGCTCTCCTCTCTCCTCATCACCTCTCTGGCTGTCAAAGGAAAACTACAAATGGTAGATTTAAAAAAATTCACAGAAAACTTAAAAATTAATAGAGCTAATACACACACAGGGTCACAGTTTAATAACACATAAACTGCTGGCCAGACAGTTTGTTTGCAGAGAATAAGACTGGACGTCGTCCCTACAAACCTAATTTAGGTTTGGAAATCCCAGGTCTATTTGAAGAGACTGATACTGGACTTCACCCCACAGGTATGAATTAACTTTGGAAATCCCCATTCTGAGCCAGTACTAGCCAGCTTTCTTCTCCCCAGGAAATGATGATTTTTATTCACTCTTATGGGTTTTACTCACTCCAGCTCATGCTGGAGAATGAGGGGAGGAGGTGAGTGAGGATGGAACCCAGTGAATGGCCTGTCCTGGCCTGAGACCTCCTCATTCCCTCTGCAGGGGCCACAGGCACAGCTACAACTTCAGCCACACAGGGACACACAAAGGCCTCTTAACACAGGGTGTCTTTCCCTTCCCAATTCACACTGTGCACTTGCATCCAATAAAATTACAAGCCAGGCCCTACACAGGTGGTTTCCCTTCCCTTCAAAGTGGCCCTTACACTCAGCTGCACTGCCTGGCTCAAAACCGTGCCTGGTTTGCTGCCATGAGCCTGCCAAGGTTGCAGAGGGATGGGATAAATGTGCCCAAGAATGGTAAAGCCACTTTAATTTGTCATATAAGGAAGTGTATAACTAGATGCCATGCCTCTCCTAAGGCCTGTCTGGTTTGGCTCAAGAGCAGGACCACATCCACTTACACAAACCACTAAACCCCTGACCTGTGTGAACCCATGGAGGAGCAGGGCTCCTCTGCAGCTCACTCATTCCTTACCCTGCTGCTCCCTACTGTCCCAGACATGACACACTTCAGGAGTGTGGATGATGAGTGGGATATATTTTCTAGCTTGGCCTATTGTTGCTACAACTAAAACCATAAATAAAGTTAACTTCAGCCTGCAGTCTGCATTGCAAAGTTCATTTGCTACTACGTTCATGAGGACATGTTCATAAAGCCATCCTGATTGCTCTGTTGGTCACCTAGCTGGGGCTGACAGAGAAAATTCTCTGCACTGGAGGGGACACCTCACACTGCAGGCAGGGATCCCACATGGTCCCCACCCTCAGGAACCTGTTTTTGTCTGGGAGGAGAGAAGAGTCACACAGTCAGCGAGCTTGTGGGAACATGTCTCCCACATTAACCTCACCCATCCAGTATCAATGCCTGCAAATTACAGAAGCAGAGAGAAACTGCATAAAAACCTAGTTATTCTAACAGTCCGTTTTGCACAGTAATTAATCAGATGAGCCCTCTAAGGGGCTCCAAAGATCCTAAGGTAAACTTAATTCACTGTAATTGAATTAAAAACTATTAAGCACTGTAAAAGTTACAGTGCCTAGAAAAGATAAAACACTATTCCTGTAAAACCTCCCTGAAAGCAGGGAACTAGCAGTTATGCCAAGCAGCAGAACAAGAGGACATGCACTACAGAAACAACAAAAATCAAAACACAAATAAAAATATATTTATCTCTTTTATCAGTCTAAGTTTTAATATTTTAAATTAATTATAGCACTGTGCTCAAAGGAAAATATATGATATTTTTCAGGGTTATGCCATGCATTGGATAGGGCTGACTGTCAGCTTGCTTTACTTAATGCTTAAGTCAGTTCTAAGGTAAAATTGTACTTCCCACTCTTTAGAGGTGAAACACAAACAGTGGTCTATTTCAAAAAAGGAACTCTATAGCATCTATAAAGTAAATGATTTATGCAAGTGTATTGGTTCATTTTTTTGTTGATGATTGCATACAAAGATATCTATGTATACAAATGTCCTCACCTTGAAACAATTCAATAATTTGTTCATGTGAACATGTGTGGCCTGTGGATTGCCTGTGAACTATTTGTCCTAGATACTGTTTTGATTACTTGTAATTCATATTTTTCTCTCTGCAACACTTGATTAATCACCTCCACCTCATGTTATTGCTCTTACTTCCAGCCTGGATGAACCCCAAAGAACTTTCATATTCACATGCCTGGGACAAATATTCAAATTACATACCTTTGCATGATTATCTGTTACCATTTATTTTCTCTGGAACATTCACTCCATTAAGCACTTACTATTAGGAACATTCAAAGTGAATAAAAAGCAACATGAAAACCTAAAAGGCATTCACAGAATTTTTCTAGTGAATGCTCACAATACTTTTTTTTCAACTAAATGCATCAATCCAGAAAACCGGTAAGCAAAAAAAAAACCAAAAAACAAAAAACCCCCCAACCCAACTGTAGAATAACTAGAGTGCAATTACATCAACAAAATTTCTATTGCAACATTAAACTTCAGGAAGAAGTTCCAAAACAAACTTTTACTGTCAAACAGGAAAAACAATATTCCTGGGAAGTTTTCCTTTTAAAAATAAAACAAAACCCAGAACTCTGCATATTCTCAGCCCAAAAACGTACACAGTAGCTATTACTTTTACTAAAACTATCACAGAACTTATACTCAGAAATACAGGCTCAATGGCTACTTGATTTGTCAGGAGAATGAAAAAAGATAAACAACTCAAGAGTGTTCTGAATAAATGGCAATTTAGCAGAAATACAGTGTTTCCTTGAATGCTCTTTTGGCTATAAGCAATAATGCTGCCACAAAAATCTGGTTTGCATCATCTAAATGCTTGAAAAAAAGAACACATAATTTAGGAAAAAAGTGATGGTTGCCACTTAGCCATAAAGAGCAGCACTAGTGTTAGAAATAGCTTTCCTATGATATTTTTGTTCATGTTCTGGGTTTTTTCAGCAGTAGAAGTAATTACCGTGGTTTGTGAGGGCAGTGTTTAGTGCCATTATCCTTTAAACACTGTACACAAACACTGAGCCTGACTCCAGGAAGGTTGAATGTGGCCACAAGCAGGGCTCCAGCCACATCCTTGCCTTGAACACACCAAGGAGCCCCAGTGATTTCATGAGAAATAAAGGCTGCACTCAGGAAAAGGTGCATTGCCTTTGATCCAACTTCTTGTGTGTTGGAAAAAAACATTCTTTTACACCTTATATGATAATTTTATGCACAACACTTTAACCTAAAAGACAGTGAGTGGAACAGCCCTTGAAACTTTGGTTTCAGAGACTGGATATTCTTTTCCTTTTCTTAGAAAATGGAACCCAGTGCCAATTCCCTTTCATCTGTGCTCTGTGAACTTCATATTTCTACTTCCAGGAAGATGCTTTACATGCCTGAGAAGCTTTGAAAGAAGACATCCCTAAATAGCTGGAGATGGATTTCTGACATGCTGTCACTGGTGAAACAGGTACTGATGATGCCAGAGGGGCACAGGCAGATTTGAAGCTCAGTGTGCACTACATAAGGCTTTCACCACCAGTATTTGTGGAATTAGCCTGTACCAGCCTAAGCCATAGCAGTGACCCCTTAGGGTCATAGTTGGAAAAAGCTCACAACAGCCAGCTGGGAGGTTTGCAAAACTTCCAGATCCCTGCAGGATGCTGTGGATTCCAGTGATTCCTGGAGTGTGCACACCCTGTGCTGTCAGTCCGCACCAAGCTCCCCTCCCCAGAGCAGCTCAGCACTATGACCAGCTTCCTCTCCAGCCAGCAGAGAGTGCAGGGAAATCACCCAGTGACACACACACACACACTGCTTCAGCTCCTTTCTATTAGCACAAAACTCCATTCTGCTTTGGCATATAATCTGCAATTAATCCAGATGCCTGCAGACAATACGTAAGTGCTCGGCTGAATACCAGCTCATTCTCCTCCTGTTTAGACACAACCTCCTTTTGCAAAAATTTTCTAGGAAGGTGCCTCTGGGACTGGTTCTTTAACTACCTTCCAAGACTCAGAGGAACTCTGCTGTATTGACCCTCCAGCCAGCTGGAGGAGCCTGGAAATAGCCTTTCTGCATGACAGACAGGATACAAGCAATGCAGGAGTTTCTCCAGCTCCAGGGTAACATGAATCACTTCCTACAGATAACAGCATGTAGATCACATGAATCCTCTGCTGTGTTTTTAAACTTTGCTGAGGAAAAAAAAAAGAAGTTGCTAGTAAGGGCTGTGCACTTTGAACATAAACAAGCAACACCCTGCACTTACCATCAGAGCATGGGGATGGCCCATTTATTAACACTTGAGTTTGCTCTTGTTATAAACAACTGTGTAATAGTTGGCTTTTGCTATAATACATTTCTTTCACACTCTGATTACAAAGCTGGTAGGTATTCCCTTCCTCTTCCAGCATGGTAAAATGACTACAACAAAATCAATATGCCAGTTGGCAGAGGTTTTGAACACCAAATACCGTTTATCAACTGTCTGGTTGACAGATAGCACATGGTCACTTTAACAGCGAGGTGTGGGGTCACCAAGGATGCAGGTTACACCACGGGACAAGTTTCTGAGTTCAAAGAAATATTACCTTTCCAATCAATGGATTAAATGCCCTGCCACTGGCTTTGCACCAAGGGTGTGTCTGCTAATTGCAAGGAGCAGATTGAGCACCCCACATTCCTCAGCCCAGACAATAGGGAAGCAGCACACCTAATCCCTTTAAATGGGATGCCTGGTGTTGCCTGCAAATCTGTTTACACTGTTTAGCAAATGTGAATTAGTATTAGCTGGCATAAACACCCCGCTGTGCAGACCTTTGTTAACTTGAGGCTACTTCCTTGTTCTCTCAAAGCTGTTAAATGACTCAATCTGGCCTTAATATGTTTCAGTGCTGTGTTCACTACTTATCTCTCAGGCCTATTGTTTTCTAATGCATCCTCATAAACGTCTAAGAGGTTCTTCATTGTGACAACAATTTGTTCAATAATTACAGGTTCACATGAAGAAAGACCAATATACCGTGTGGAAAACCAAATACACACATGGAGGTGGAGGGAGAAGAGATAAAGACAATCTCAAATTACTTATTTTAAAAAAAGATAGGTCTGGTATTAAAAGTCTTTAAGCGCTTTAGGATTTTCATAATTACAGAAACAGGAAATTAATTAACGGCTATGTATTTTACACAGCCTTTTAGGGGTCTGCAGGGATACTGCACCAGGAAAAAGATTAATTTATGTAGTCTGTGCTGTTCTTTGGTTCATGATATGATCAAAAACAATGATATTTGGCATTAAGAAAGTATTCAGTATTCACTATGTGCCCAAGGTGTGCAAGATGAGGTCTGTGCTCCAAACAGCTCACAAAACAAATGCATTGACAAAGGAACCAGTAACAAATTATCCCCGTATCTGGAGTTTCTTTAACATAAAAAACTTCCATGAATATTATGGCTTCTCTATATCAGGAAAGAAGCCACTGAAAACCTTAGTTAACTTTACAGACCTCAGTTAAGTCTTCAAATACTTGCAGTTGGCAGGCTTGCCATCCAAATGAACACCCAAATCATACATGCACATGCAGATTTGTCCAGGGCACAGGTTTATGACCTGCCAGCAGTGGCTCTCTGCAACCCCTCAAACTTACCTTCTGACCTGTTACCTCTCTGTCACTACCTTAATAGGAGAAATTTGCCAAAGCCAACTGAGATGTTCAGCAAGAAAGCGACAGCTGCTGGCCTGGGTGCAGCTCAGCTCTGCAGCTGCAATAAATCAGCACCCTCCCAGTATTTCAAAAAGTTCCCTCTCCCCCTCACTCTCCTTTGGCCAGTGGAGCAAGCCATGCTCATCACCAGAAGTCCCCTGTCACTTTAAGAACAGAAATGGGAAAACCTGTACCATTTTTATACTTTTGTTCATTCTTTTCAACCCATTCTAGCTCTTTCCCCCTGGGAGCTAGGCCTCCACCAAAAGTTTCTTTCAGTAAAGCACTAGCTCTGTCTATTAAGCTTACCCACCCCTGCTCAGCCTTAACACTGGTTTCTTTGTACTTGCCTGGTGAACTGACCAGCTATACAGCACAATAGCTACAATTACTAAATTACACTCCCTGTCACTGCCTTTTGTGTCACACCTCTAACAGGTGTCATTACCATGATAGGCAAATTGTAATAATCCATCCACAGGCCCCCCCGGTCTTCATAATGTTTTTCTTTTTATTATTATTATTATTATTTTATTTTACATAATATATGTGTGAATACTGCACAGAGCCTGAATGGTTGGTAAATGCACAGGACTGGAATATTGAACTGCGTGGACTGCACACACAAACAGCAGCATTTAGGACAACAAAAACCAAATGATGACACATCCCTGACACTGTGTATGCACGTACACAGATATATTAAAATAGTAATAATGATGCCAATAAACGTGGCTATAGAAAACATGGGTTTGAAAAAGAGGCACAGGAAGCATTTCTGAGCTGAGGCTGCTCCCCTGCCCTCACCTCACCCAGATGTGCCATGGATATGATGGGTGCACAAGGATAAACTGAGATCCCTTGCAAAACCCTAGAAGGTGAGGCAAGCAAAAGAAAGCATTGCAGGTTATAAATTCCATGGACTCAGCAATTAAAGGCAGGTTTTTAGTATAAATTTAATATAAATACTTAATGACTTATATGATTCACAAAATCAAATATTTAAGCAATGTTTAAGTAAACCAATAAGAAACTTCTTTACTGAGGCCATTGGAACCTGCCATAACCTTTTAAAAGTGATAAATATATCAATATGTTGCTGTCTGGTCTTTTCTGGAGTCCCACTCACTACAATGTTATCCCAGCTGTACACCACACAAATCCACTGACTGTATTGACTGGAATAAAAGGTCACACAGCAGCAAAATGGGTTCCAAAACCCAACCTGATAATGATGGCATTGACAGCCCCACCAACACAGTTTGGATTTCCTCAGTGCAGTGCAAAGACAGAAATAAAACACGGAAAATTTCACACACTTGCAATGTAATACCTGGTGTAAAAAAAAAAATACACTGTGCTTCAACACTTAGTTGAGAATCTCCATTCTGTGATTCACAATGCCAAGATATTCTGGATAAACAAAAAGTAATTGAAACAAGTCCTGATGAATAAAATTGTTTTCTTTGTGCTTCATTCAAAAATTGAAATCCATAGTTAAGCCATTTTTAGTGTTACAGGGTATTGTAGGAACACAGTTGCTGTTCTAGCCTGAGAGAAACACAAGAAGATGTGGCCTGTGAAATCTCATTGTGATACTTGTTTAGATGCTAATAAAGGTAAGAATGAGTGTTCTTGTCTTCCTGAAAAACTGTATTTCAGAGCTGAAGTAATTTATGACCTACCTGCACATTTTTGGACAATTAGACCACAATTTTTGGCCCTACAACACCCCCTGAAATAGCTACAGCTAAAGGCAAGAATCCCACTACCCAGCTGTATTCCTCCTACAAGTCTGGCATCTCCTTACAAAGCTGTTTCTCAACATGACAAAAAACTGAATGCAGACCAAAAGAAATACATTTTGTCCTACTCCATCATGCCATTCTTCTACCTTGCACACAGCACTTAACTAAGTTCCCAAGCAGGACATGCTTCAGGATGCTCCTGCTTCTCAACACAACAAACCTCTAACTCAAAAAATGCAGCACAGATGTCAATATTTCACACAGCTGGAAAAAAGTTTGGATTCTGACATTTCTTCTTCAAGAGGGACACATTGTACCACACTGAGAAAGCAGGTAAGCTGCTTTGAAGCACATGGCCTCTAGGCCTCATCCCCTTTTAAAACTCTAATATCACCATCAAATCATAATGCAAAAAAGCTTGCAGGGATCACTGCTATTCATAGGCAGGAAAAAACTGTCACCCCACTTCAGGCACAGAGCTGCTGTCATTTGACAGACCCCATGATTACAGTATGGATCTGAGACAGAAGAAAGAGGACAGGAAAGGTATGAACATGTTTTATCCTCTTTAGTCTAGACTAGGGTCTGTAATGAAGATGTCAGTGTCATCAGAACAAGTGACAAGTGGTGGACTGGGGTTATCACTCACAGTACCAAATTTTACAATCTACAGAAGTTTCTACAATACTCACAAATATAAGTTACACTTCTGTAGATCTCAGCTCTGGGAATTGCATATTTAGGAGGAGGAAAACATAAAAATAGGCGCTCAGGATGCTCTTGCTCTTGATTCTTTACCACACTTTCTACAGTTAGACAAAAAAAGTAAACCAGAGTTGGTATGACACACTGCCATAACTTGGCAGACATGAAACATAAAAGCAACACAGAAGCTGCCTCGTGTCTTGCATAATCTTTGTGAATCACCTGTGAATCATGCTCCCCTGAAATACATCACCAGACTGAATTGAAAGTGCCTTACTTCTCCTCTCCGTATCTTAAAAAGGGTCTTGAATAATTGAAGAGTACAGACAAGGGCCACAGAAAAGATTTACAAATTGTGGGCAAAGGACCATATTTTACAATGAGGGATTTAAAGAATTCAGTTTCACAATAAAGCTGGAAAGAAATTTAATTTATGGTTCTAAGTATTCTTATGGCAAAACATTCCACTTGCTAATACAGTCTCCAATCTGTCAAGAGAGGGAATGTGAAGGATTTAGGATTTAACTTTGAAGCTTGGCAAACTCAGATTAGAAACAGAATCACCTGCTCCTTTAAATGCAGACTGAGTCACTACTGGAATGATTACTATGGAAAGAGCTGGCCTTCCCATCTCTTGATACTTTCAAACTAACAGATGCTTTTCTGGACAAGCTATTTTCATGCTTACAACTTACTGAGTTAAATGATGAAATAATTAGGTGAGATTTTCTGGCTTAGTTTTATACAAAGGTGAGACAATGATTTAATAGTCCTCCATATTTAAAACCTATGAATTTATGGACTGTGTCAATGTCTTAACATTTTTCTCCATCAGGTATGACAACAGTTTCTCTCTTCAATTTCCAGGTAAGTTTAAATACAGATTTATCCTATTACTTTCCCTCCTTATGGCACATGCAAGGCAATGGGCATGAAAAACATTGAGTAGATAATGCTGAATCTGAAACTATATAGTGCAAATCCAACCTTAGGAATAGCATGTATCTATGAAGATATCTGGAACAGAGATATCTGAAGAGATGAGGTGAGTACAGCATGGTACAAGCAAGCCTCTTCAGTCACAGAACCCAAAATTAAAATTCTTAGGAAAGAAATGACACCACCAGCTACATAAAACTCTGTGCAGCATTTATGGATCATTGCAATAGTGAACCACATTTAGGAAACAAAACACTTTAATACCCTATTAAAAAATACCCTATTAAAATCTTACTGGACCTTTTTCTTCATTTTAGAAAGTCTGGATGACTGCAACTTCAAAATCAAACATTATATTCTACTCACAGTATGAAGGCCTCACTGAACATGCCACTGCCACAGTACTAACCCAGCTCCCTCAAGGTGGAAAGGTAATAGTTTGAAATCACACACACACACACACACACACACACACACACACACACACACACACACAACTGGGAACACAGGCCCATCCTCAGGTCTGAAAGAGGCTGTGCCTCATTTACAAAGATTTCATTAGAATCAGCCATCCCCTACTGACATGGTCATAAACTAGCAGGGATTGAATTCCTAACTCCCAATGTATGTGTATATATAAACAGAGGGAAAAAAAGAGGGAGTGAGAAATTGTATTCATCTGGATGTACATACAAAAGATATGTCTTACATACAAAAGATACAAAAAAAATCTCATCATGACCTGTAAGGCTGTAGGAGTTATCTCAAATTTTTCCCATCATGGCAAATAATTATGTTACTCTTGCATCTCTCAGCCCATCCTTAGCATTGAAGGAAACAATTAATTCTACACATTCCATCACTGCTTCTACAAGTTCAACAACCAAGCCTTGGATCTGCCACACTTTAAAATATTCAAGAACTGTGCTGTTAGAGTCAAACTATTGAAAAACGTTAAGTGTGCACCTCTGTTAGAATGTGCAGCCATTTCCCTAAATAAAACAAACCTGGGAAAAATTCCTCCCATGGGCTTTGATGATATGAAGAATAAACCTGTCATTTTATCATGACCTTTCCTGTCCACTTTATCTATCATTAACACACTACTTAGCATACTGCATGAGACAGGTGAAAGTTTGCTGGGCTACCCAATTTTGTTCTAGCTTCCTGATTTATTATGTTAAGTACTTATCTGACATCTGAATTAAATGAGACTATCAACAGTACAATCTAGTTTTAATGAAAAAAATAAATGATTGAGTAAGACTTGCCTCTTATAGAGACATACTTGAATATATCCAGCCTTTGTTTCAAGCCCAACACAACCAGAAAAGAGTTCTTAAACTTTGTACTGTCCCCAACTCTCCCTGTTACCTCCTTTCTCTTTTACCTGGTACCATTGCTCTTACTGCAATATTTAAGCTCAATTTTCATGTTCTTTTTACCAGACTTAGTCTAAAATCTTGTAGATTATTTCCTGCTAACACTGAAATACAGACTCCTCTATCAACTGATATGTAAATCTTCTGTCCTGGCTTTCATCAGCTTTTCATTGATTATTCAAATAATCTCTTCCCTGGCTTTGATAAAATCATTATTTTTCTAGCCAGTCATTTGGGCAACTTATCTCTCTGCAGTGCTTTCCTTCCTGCTACTTCCTTCACTCCTGCCTCCAGTTTCATTCCTTTCCCACATCAAATTTCAGGTGCCAATCTTCAAGGCCAGGCCAATTGCACTTGTAATCAATTTTTATTCAGTATACCATTCACCCTCTTGGCAAGTATTCATGACCAGCCCAAGTGATCAGCTTTCCAATCAAATCTGCAAGCAAATACTCTTGTTTCTCTTGGTCACTGTCCATTACAGTTGGGAGGATTTTCAGGCCCACCTAAAATTATCTTTCTATTACATTTACAGTTACTATTTCTCCTTATGAGCTTTGTAACTTTCTGTTAAACTCTATTGCTATAAATTTTGTGAGAAGAAAAAAATCCCAACACAAATCTTACCACTGATGCAGCAAGATGCTGATCATCACTCTTCTTCTTTTCCTTTATAACCTGTTAATCCTCATCCATCTTCCCCTGTCTGATTGCTAGGTTTTTGGAATAGGAAGCAATTTTTTCCCTACATTTACATAGCAAACAGTTCAACAGGACTTTCATGCAAGACATGGATCCTTAGCATTATGGTATTAGAAATTGTAAGGTAATGTATAGTAAGAATAATTACAAGGCCAGAGATCTGCTGGACTGCATGATACATAATAAAAGCTGCAGATACAGTAGATTTCCTCACCACAGCTGCACTGGCACAAAATAAACCTTGCCCCATGCACCACATCACATTTATGCAATATACTTTTAATACACCAGAAAACAAGGAGGAGTTTCTGATTAGTCTGTTATTATTTTATATATACAAGGTAGGAATAGTTCAAACCTAATGACTCTGTCAGTTGCTCTTTATACTGTAATTTCTGCTGTGCTTTTTTGTGAACACAGACATATGTCTCCTTACCAAATTAAGTACATACACATTTAAGTGACAGCATATTTTTAGAATGCAACATTATATGTTGGCAACAAAAAACTACGACATCACAACATCTAAATTTATAAAAAAGCCAGCATAATACCGTGATAGTATCACATTAAAATAAAATCACACTATATCATCATAGCATTTGAAATTAATATTAAAGGGTTTGGAAAATGAACATTTCAAAATGTATTCTGTTTCATAAGAATGGATCTTATAATGACCATAAAGAATTTGTGTTTCAGGTACGTTGGATCTTGAATTTGGTAACACAAGAAAGAAAAAGAAGCCACAGAAATAGAAAACAAGATTTCAAAGATGCAAATAATTATTTAAGAACACATGTAAACCACCCCCCAACTCTATTTTCCTCACAAAGCTTCATAAACAGAGTGCACACACAGACACAGCCACCATTGCAAAACCAGTTGTAATGACAGCAGCCAGAAAAAATATACTATCAACATAAACCAAACTGGCATTCAAAAAATAAACCACATACATTTCTAAACAGAAGGTTTTATGAAAAAAATGGAGTATCTGTAACAGTACATCACAGATCTACACAGTATGAAGTTTATCTCACTAATCAGTCATTAAGTGAAGGTTTAATAGTTCCATAAGGGAAGGTAATTCCCTCTTTTTCTAATACCTTCACATCATTAAGTGACTGCCAGTTTCATAGAAATGTGTTTACAACCTGATTCAGAAAATAAAACTACCAAATATCTAACACTGAAGGAAAACAAACCCCATTGAAACAAAAAATACTGAACACCCTGCTCAGAAATCCTGCCCCGTCCTCCCCCATTAGATGTGGTTAGTGTTTATGCAAACCTATTACTAATGTGTATTACAAATTAAGCAGAACAGAATAATCTTTTGCCTAGACTTACAGGACATTTTACATCTTCAATTAGATGAACAGCAACAATATTCACTTTGAGTTCTAAAATACCTTTCACAGATAGGGAGGTTAATTGGTTGATCTTAGACTATGGATAAAATTCAATACCTAAATTAAATGTATGTGTATAGATAGATATAAAAACATATATATATTTATATATAAGAAAATATATATAAAAGCATCTTTGCACTTTTTGATAAAGTTATTTTAATTAGAAAAACAGACACCTTTTTAAAATTAATTAAGTTTAAATCCTGTTTAGGAAAAACTTGCATATTATTAACACTGTATTTTTAACTCTTACTCAAATTCAGCCATATGCTTTTTTTGGTAAATTTATTATTAATATCCCTGGTATGCAGATAAATGTTTAATAGCAAATTGATATACATTTCAAAAGAACAAATAACTGTGTTTTATAAGCACTGTATTAAAAAATATCTATGGCATATTTATGGATACAAAAAAATCCTAATAGGGTCAAACTTATAAGACACTGACTAATGTTACAAGTAGGTACTTAGAAACATGCTGCATTTTCCCCAAATTCCATTATGGCAACAAACACAAAAAGATGCTGATATCCAGTTCTGTTAAGTACATCTTTAGTTCCACCCATTACACAATATCAAGTCAGAAAACAGTTTTATCTGACTGGCGGCTCAATGGCGCAGCCTATGTGTGCAAAAGTAGAACACAGCAAGTTTCTGGTTTTAGAAATGAGTGCCAACCCTCTGGTTTTGTCACATTTAGATAATCAAACATACCTACAATTTGCAAAAGTGATGAGCTGCATAAATGAAGGACTATTTTAATACAATATGCATACTTACAGACCTAAACTAATTAAATTATTGACAATATGTAACATGAAATCCAAGTGATTCTGTGCAGAATTAATAAATAACTAAAATTTATTTGGATATTTCTCTGTAGGACTTCGATCTGAAATGATTTTCACTCAAGCTTTATTAAAAAGATACTGAAGAATATAAATATATATGTATATATAACACATTTCACCTCACTACCTTTAAAACATCCATTTGCGTACATTAATACTGCTTAGTTTGTTTCTTATTTTCAGAGACAAAATAGCTACTTAGATTTATATTGCTTTGAAAATGAAAGTGTAAAATGTTTAACTACTCTGATACAAGTAATGAGTGAATTCTGTAGCACAGAATTGTAGCAAAGCACAAATACTCTCCTCCTATATATGCATTTAACACAAATTAGCTTTCCCACTTCCCCATCACAACCCTCACTCAGTCCAAAGCAACCAAATTCAGTAATTCTGCTTAAATATGGTCACAAACCAGTTAAAGCCCAGGATCTAAGTGTGGACTGTAAAAATCAGGGAGAGAGAAGATGTGAAAGAGACAGGGACTGATCAGCTCATGCCTCTAAGTGACTGGATAATACATTTCAGACTGGTGAAAATACCAGTTTGCTCATTCCAGGTGGGTGTCCAATACCTGGCTACGACATGTCATGACCTGAATCACTTGTTCCAAGTGAGCTGAACAATCTTAGGGAATCTGAACTCGGGAGACCTGCAAGCAGTGCAGTTTGTTTAGTTAAAGAAACACTCCTCTAGTTAATTTGACAGATTTAAAATGAAAATAAAAAGCCTTTTAAAAAAAAAAAAACAAAGGAGTAACTGTCTTCTTAACAGAATATAAGCACATATCCATAGAAATATAGAGGCAAAACTCTCAAATAAAATCTTATTTAACAACCAGATATTTGTATTCTGTTTTAGAGAACAAAGTCATAATGGTTTTATAAAGCCAAGTATACCGACATAAAGAAGTCTCTTTTTTTTGTCATGCAGAGTTCGCTGCTAATCCAGACATAGAAAAGATCAGTGTTTTCTATTTACACTCCATTCTTTTTTTTTCTATTATTCTAATAAAATGACCCCGCATATTTACTCAAGCTGTTTAAGCAGGTAAGAAGTGCAAATTACATGACTTGTATCATGTTACAAACCCAAATAAGTAAGAAAGCTGCCAGAACAAAAATATATATCAAATTCAGAAAAGACAGATGATTTACAGAAATAAATAAAAAATATATATTAAATTCAGAAACACTTATGCAGCAGTTAATTTGAGGTCTGCAAAATCTCTTTTAGATATTTCAGGAATTTTTTTTTACTTTGTTAGCATCTCTTGGTTTTTGTAAACATGCAATTAATGAAAAATTCCTGTATTTAACTCAAGCTTGGATAATGTCGTCCCTTTGTGTTCCACCTGAAACAGTTTTGAGGTTTGTTAACAAATAGGTCAAATGCTCCTATTTCTTTATATGCAAAAGAAAACCATACACTAATTTCACTTTATTTGCTACTGCTGTTCATTGCTGACTGCTAATAGTTTCTCTGGACATTTTCAAGTTAATTTTTGAAGAGCTTGTAGTGCTTAGAATGCATGGAAATGATCAGCCACATACTTGTCACTATATTGTCCAAGCCAAGAAATCAGATGTGGGAAACAGCACTGACAACCTGCATTCTACAATGCTTTTAGGAATCTTGTTTTTAGCAGTAATAGCTTTGTGTATTTGTTTAGCAGTGCTCTTTAGTGCTAATTCAAATAGAAATTTGTATTTGGCCACAGACATGCTCATAACCTGAAAAGAGATATTTATTCCGTAAAAGTTAAATCCCTACTCCAACTGTTTCTATGGCTGCTTTTTGCTCATTCCAGAATTAAACTGGTCACACACATTTTTCATGTTTGATCCATTGAAATAAAACTAGACAACTTTTATAGACATGGCTTTATTGAAATGGATGTTTATTAGTTAGATCATACTACTCTACAGAAAATAATTCTCCTGCTGCTTATAAACATTTTGATCAGCCATATTCAAGTGAAAGAACAAGTCTAAGGGGGAGGGGGAAAGCAAAAGAAAGAAAATGGGAGGAGTAGAGACGGATACCATGCACAATTCTCATGTGACCTGTAGTACTACCTAATTAGAAAACATAAAGTTTCCATAAACCTTTCCCTGGAAGCAGCGGTATTCCTACTATCACATTTCAGTCCGTGTTGGCTGATTTACCTACGTTTCTGTGAGTAGAAGAACAGAAAATGCAACGCATGGTTTTGAGGAAGAAATCTAATGGCACATTGTAAACAAATACCACCGATTTAGAAACTGAATGCAAATACAGCAAAGGGATTTTTCCAATAGATCTTTCTTCATTACGGTAGAGGACACATAAGAGAATGCTACTGAACTGCAACCTCAATTATACTGGCCAGCAAATTACTTTTAACCATTAAATTAGAAAATGTTCTTCAGCGCTATTCAGTTTAGCATTCTACACTGTCTCCAGGCTGAAGGTGGTCTGCATGTTGAACTTAGTACTGTGTGGGTTATAGTCTTTGTTTGCAGTCTTAACTGGGGATTGCACCTTAGCTACCGTAGTTCAAGCGTAAAAATACTTTGTCTGTAACACTATATACTGTTGCCAGCGACCCTCTAAATCCTTGAACCAACTGTGTCCTCTGGTGTCACAGAAGATAATGCCAATTTATTGCAATGTGTGGCTTTTTTAACTGATTAAAATTAAGCCGTAAACACGTGACAATGGAATTAGCACATTTAGAGAGTCTGTTTTCCCACATCCCATTTTGCGCTAGTGCGGCTGATCCCTGCAACTCTACGCGGGTGCAATTTTAATGACTTTGCTGGGTTTTGATGTTCTTATGAAAAAGCAGTGCTTGGTGTTTGTGGAGAAGGTAGATATGGAGGCTGAGTAGCTGTGATTGCGGACACTGTGACATCGCCTCTGTTTTTCGATAGGATCGGTGTCATTTTCCTCCCCACGATAAGACACCTCACTGACAGAGCCCGATTAGGGAAAATTTTATTATAAAATTCACTTCTATCGAACAAGGATGGAGTGATAAACAGTTCAGCCTCAGGGAAGAAACAGGGAAATATTTTTCTTCTCTCTGTGTCCCTTTTTTGTTTTCCTTTTTTTTCCCCCATTTGAGAAAATCCTCCCTCCTTGTAGGACTTTTCTTGAACGTGAATGTGTTAAGCTAATAAGAATTCTCCAAATGTAGAGATCAAAGACATACAAATGTTGTTCTAAAAGGAGAACAGTTGTGTTACCTCACAATTCAAGAATATGATTTTGAAAAGTAAAAAGTGAGGACATTTTCTGAATTACATTTTCTGTCAAATTCATTAAAATCAAAAGTCTTCTGAACAGGAAGCTCAGGGAAACACAATTTTATTTTCCAATATTCACTTACATTCCTCCCTGGTTAGAAAACTGGCAAGCTGCAGGGTAAATAGGGAAAATGGATAGCTGTGGCGCTCTAATGCTTGAAGATGGACTAACCTCCAAGGAAGAACATAAAAGAAATATTGATTTTATCTTTTTTTTTTAATACTAAAACATCTTTGCTTCCACATTTGGTAGCTCACAGAGGATACGTCTAAGAGGGTATCCAGTGCCATATATGCAACACATTTCTGTAATCAGCACAGAGGTAGCCAGTAAATATCATCTCTAGATGTCTTGGGGAACTTGGAGAGTGAAGTCCAGGTACACAGAGTAATTAATCCCAGTTCTTATTCTTTTACTTTACATATTTTCTCAATTTACATTGCGTCACTGATAATTAACTGATTAGAAAATAAACAGTGCTAAAAAGTAATTTTTCTAAAAAAAGAAAAAGAAAAAGAAATTAACACAATGGAAAAGAGCGTACTGATGTTTTTTTTCAGGCTTTCACATCCAAGCTGTAATAATGCCATGAACCAAACGGTTGTCTTGGTTGCTCAACAATAAAACTTACAAAGGAAGAAAACCCTAAGCACTGCCAGTGATTTTTTTATTTATGTCCAAACTGGAGTCACTACATTGAAACCATTCCCTCAAGATGGTGGCCTCAAAGTTACAGATGCTCCTTAAATGAGGTTTAAGCACTTTCAATTAGAACATTACAAATCTGCTGTCAAAGAGAGCCTTAGCATACAAGTCCTTCTGGCAATGTTCTACATTTGCTTTTATTAAATAACAATGGGAGGATGTTTACAAGCATATATAATTTTCATTAGGCACACTCAACCCAAACACAGTACACATATGATGCAAACTTCAAATAACTTCAGTAGCAGTTTTAGCCCTGAAGTAAAAACTTGCCAAAAATGCCTCCTTATTTGGCTAACACATCTTTCTAGAAATTGTATTTACTGACATCTGTGCCCTTCTATTAAGTTGAATAGAAGTATTAACTGAAGGGTCTGCTGAAATAAACACTGCAATAAATTTTATGGTTCTATGAAACTACATTAGACTCAGCCATCAAGACAGCTCAGCTTTTCTACTTTCAACTTGCGTGAAAGAAGAGATAAAAATGTTATTTTACACTCTTGGAATGGTCAAGACAAAACACGTGTTCCATCTATCTATAATTTCAAGTTGAGCACACCGTATTTTTAATAACACACAAATTATTTCAGAAGTCATGATCATACTACCCAGTCTTATCTTGAAACATTAGATTCTATCAAATATTATCACCATGTTTTTCAATTGATGATTCAGTTTTATGTTGTGCAGTTCCACACAATCAGAAAAAGAAAAATGTTTACAAAGATGACCGCATTACAACAAACATCAGTGTGAAAAAATATGACTAATGAAGGTAAGGCAAATCAATTGAAGGGCAAGTTGAAACTCCAACACATTTCTTTTTAGCCTTCAAAGTAAGGTTTTAAACAATGAGTTAGTGATTTCAGTAGGGGAAGTAGCCAGAGGAAAATAGTACATCATTTGACTAGTGGTCTGTTAGATAGATTTCCTTCAATAACTTCTTAAAAGAACATTTGCTTCTGATTGACTGCAGCTGAAGCATCAGAGCTGTTAACTGTGTATTAAACATGAAAAAAAATACAGCCCAATAACCCCATCTAAACACAGAGGAATTCTAATTAGCAACAACAAGGCAATAAGGCTGTTCTCCCCTACAACTTCTTCCACATAAATGTCTCTAAATCTGCTTGAAACATGTTTTCTGGGATGGGGAGCAAAAGAAAACTACTCAAATAATTTAAACAGCTCAGTGTTACCTACTCCTTGTGCTAAACTTGGCCATTCCTCTCCATGTGCAGCCTGCACAGGGGGCTGGTGAGAATGGCAGGAAACAAAGGTGAGATCAGAGATCATCATTCTGATCTGTGTAAATACATGGCATTGCACTTTGCAACAGAAACCAGGGTTATACCTGAACTCCAGTACCCAACTGCATAATTAGGATCTGAATACAATTCTTAGATTTTTTTTCCCTGTAATATACCCAAAGAGCAGTGTTAACTAGAAGTCTCCTGGAAGGAGTAAGCAATTCCCTTTTTCTCTCCAAGACACAGCACATGAGTTGCCTGTGTGGATCTGTGTAGCTATAAATACACTTATCTAGAAGAAATAGTCAAACAGTCTTTTCTAAGAGGAGTGCCTGATTGGTTACCAGAAAATTGATACAGTGGAGTGAAGAATAACTGATAAAGAGATAATCCAGTGTGGCAATGTAGTTCTGCAGTGCTGTAGCTCCTGCCTTCATTGGGTGGTGAGTGTAGGGTGATGGAAGAAAAGGACAGGCTTCTGTTTTTTGCATTTGAAGTATGAGGGAGACATGGTGTGAGCAAACTTCAGATGTGAAGAACAAAAGCCCAGTTTTCCTCTATACCATCTTTAACTATATGATGAAGCCTAAAGCTGAAACACTGCTATTCCATTTTTACAGCTGATGTTCTCTTTATCTGTTTTTTACCTCTACAAAGTAGAGATGCAAATACCTGCATGTACTTATTTGGTGTATGCATAGCTTTATTTCCAGAGAGAGTGTTAGTGTATATGTTCTAACCTGACCTTAATTTACACAGTAATTTCCCAGATTGTTACATCATGCTCATTACTAGTATAACTAAATATTTCCCAAGCAGGCTATATTTAACAAATGTTTAAAATTATTTCTACAAGGATTAAACATCCACAGATGATTTTATTTTATATAAGTGAATAATTTAGAGAGAAGAATAGTACCTAAGCTGGTGGTGGATCAGAGTATGCCAGTTACAGGAGCAGTTAAGCGCCCATTGGCACAGCAAGACTCAAAGACCCAGTAGGTTTCAAAGAAACACTTTTTTTTTTTCTTCCCCCCCTTCTAGAACTCTTTGCTTTCTAGTAAAGCTGCAACCACAATGTTCTCTCTCTTAATGCCACCATAAAAAATCAAAACACTTTAAAACAAATTGATGTCCTCTTTAATATAGTCATCACATCATCACAGTGCCCTTGCACCCTGCTTGGTGACAACCAGGGGGATGCACACACACATCTCTCTCTTGCTTGCTCTCTCTTTTTTTTTTTTTAAGGCATTGAAGCAGGCAACAAAGAAGGAGAGAAAGACTGGGAGAGACACTCAATTGAGATATTGGCACCTTTGATTGACAAGATCTAATCAGCTTATCTCCACACTAATAAAGTTGATGGCCTGTGGAGCTGGTATATGTCCAGCTTCAAGTGAACTTTCAGTAGCCAAAGCCTCAAGGGCCAGGACTAAGACTGAGCTTATCTAAACTGATTTAAATCAATTCCTAATGGGCTATTTCAATTTGATCAATTTGAAAGGTTGGAAACCTGTAACCACTTGACTAAATTGTCCTGATTCATGCTGGCATCACTGGAGATTTGGTCAGAGACAAAAACTATTTATCTACAATGAAACAATGGAGTACAACTGATACACTTCTGACATTATTTCATCCTCCTTAAAGTACTATTCAGTTTATTACAAATTGGGTGTTTTACAGATGAACTTCTCTTGTACTCAATAGAACAATTTGAAGCATGATGATCAAAAATGGGTAGTGAATGCCACAAGCAAAATTCCCTACGTCATGAAAAGGGGTTGAAATGCTTTGTAGCTATTGAACAATTGGCTTTTTTTTTCTAAATTAACAGATTCCTTCATGTGTTTGGAGGGCCTGCCTGCCCAACTGAAGGTGTGATGGCAGAACTGAAGAAGGAATGACTTGAGCATTCAGATAGATTTCATTCATTATCAGCAGAATTAAACAATTCACTTCTGAAGTTCTTGGAATTAATTTTGCAAAGCTCAATGCACTTTCAACTCCAGAATAACATAAAGAAACATATGTGGCTATGGGTACTGCATCACATGAGGAAAAGGGCTTGCTGCTTCCTTTAGGGTAAATCACTGCTTTTAGGAATGCAGAGAATTTCATAGCATCAAATTACGTCTGTACAAGATAATTTCTGAATTAAGAACTCTCTTATCCATATAAAAATTAATATTTTTACAAAAACATGAGGCGGAACTATATAGTCATATATACTTTACAGATTTAACAAAGCATGAGCAGTAAAACCAAATATAAATATTTTTCAATAGCACACATGAACACCTTAGGAAGGTCTTGTATTTAATAGAGGTAATTTAAGCATTTTCCAAAGGAAGAGTTTTTTGGTATTAATGCTAGATTACAAAAAACCCTGAGCAATATTTTCATTCAGATTGTGGTTTTCAAGTTGTAATTGCTTTATACAAAATCCACTCTAGTGTTATCACTCAATATCATCTTCACTGCTGTACATCTGAAGATAATTTTGCAATAAAACTTAATTGATAGAGCTTATTTTTCACTAATCTCCTAATATAGAAAAATGAAAAAGTACTAACAGTATGTATTATAAGCTATGACCCTCACAGAGCAGGATATTTCTAGTTTATCAAACTAAAATAGATCCATTTTATGGCATCAAATATTTTATATACTTTAATAATGTAGAGACTTTTTCCCCAAATAGGAAGTAAATGGAAAATTCCCTTAATAAAGGAAAATGTGGAGAGTAAAAGTCATTCACAAAGAGGATAAGCAGAACATCTCATCTCATAACATTACTAGCTTGTGCCCCACTGACCATTAGAGCAAAATTTCAAAACATTTCAGTTATGGAAATCAGTAAGTCTGCCATCAGTGACATCTATTAAGAAGTTAAATTCAGTGATTTTATAATTATAAACTGAACTCCTTCTGATGTACTGCATAAACTGGGTTCTGAACATGACTTTTTAAAAATTAAAACATTGTGAATTATTTTATATTTCCTTCTCCTTTGGGTAAGTTAGACATAGTATCAGTCCTAAGACTTCTCATCAATTAAGTAAACAGTTCTAGTGATTACAGAGAATATCGAAGAGAAAATAAAGCATTAGGTGTTCATAGATAGCATTTTGAATTCATAAGGCTTTTTCTTGAACTTCAGTACACCTTTCACACAAAGACAATGCTTCCAGAGCAGAAAATTCCCCAGGTACCAGCCAGCATCATGAGAAATGTCCAGTAATCCTGAGACCTGAGGTCACACAGCCACTGCAGCACTGTGCTCCTAAGCAGAGTAGGTGACTTCTGTCTTGAAAAATAAATGGTCTGCAGAGTCAGGGAGCTAAATTTGGCTCACAATCAACAGTTTGTCTGCTTGCCCCAGACTTTGTTCCCAGTTCTACTACAAAAAATCTGCTGGAATGGACAATTTGACACTTTGAACACCTGGGTGCTGCTCTGCGATCTCTGTAGGCTGAAATGAGATAAACCTAAACTGTAAAACTGAGATTATCTCTCTACTCCTGCAGTGAGACTTTGAACTTTCCTTCCTCCCCAAATCAGCCACTTTCCTGCACCATTTCTGTTTTGGTCTCCTGCAGAAGGATCCAAACGTATTGATTACCCAGACATGACTCAAAACAACATAGAGAATCAAGGAAAATGCTCCTACTATTTGGGATGTCTATATAGGATTTAAGATACCACCCTGCCTGATCATTCAGACTTCTGCAAGACAGAAAAGATACTCATCGTAACCACAAACATCTTCCCAGATCTTCACCAGCCTCATTTTTCTGAACCTCTGGGACAAATCTAGCTTGGTGCTGTCTTCTCACCTCTTTTTTTTTTAATTTAACATCACTGTGCTTTTGTCTATCAACAGAATTAGTATAATATCATTGTTTCTATCTTGCAAGAGGATTATATGGATGCACAAATGAATTTAAAGAGCATGGTATTAAAGAGCAAAACCACATTGCCATCAAACTGGCAAAAAATTGCAGCAGTTGTAAAAATGCAAGTATGGCCTTATTTTTGTATTTAAATACCTCTCATACTGCCATTTAATGATGGAAAAGTTTTCTAAACACAGTCACCAGCTTGCCAAGATCACTGCAGATGCATCAGACAGAATTAGAGAGTGTAGAAGGCTGAAAGATTTGAGCTTTGTCTTCTGCAAAGGAAGACATGACCCTCCAGACCAAATTAGCCTCTGCATCTTTTAGCAGCCAAATCATAACAAGGCCAAAGTAATACTAAACTATTGATGAGGGTTTTAAGTTTAAATATTAAAGTGGCATATATGCAGAAGAACTGTTGACACTTGAATTTCAGCAACAGGCATTTTTTAGGCATTTCAAGCTCTGTAAAACCTGACATTTCAGTGTTCATATACAAAACCTGCAATGATACAAAACAACACCTCTTCACAAATACTTTGTCATTTAAAACTTTCTCTTCTTTGTTATATAGTCACATAGTAACATTTCAGAACGTTGTATTACCTAGAAACCTGTCATCCTTATGTAAATAGGAAAAATCTGCTTTATATTAATTATGATTTTTTGTAGTGATCACTTTCAGTCTCCTTGTTTCCAGTAGTCAGGTTTTCATCCCCTTTATTATTCATGTAGAAATCTGGCAGGTAAAATATAGTACTTTTATGCAATGTTTTGATTAAGCACACCAGAGAAAATGAAATTAAATGAACTGGACTACCCCAAAAAAAACCAACACAGGTGAAATACAACTGTTCAGTGCTTTCTTTTCATGACATATGGGAAATAACCTCAATTATTCCATAATGTACAATGTCTGTATCCCCAACCTGTTAACAGCTGGGATTGAAATGTTTTGACATGATGATCTCTAGGTAGAAATACTGAAAGCATTAAAATATAGATATAAATAGGTGATAATGAAGAACAAAATGTGCACCATTTTCTTGCAGTCATAGTTTGCAAATTAACAAGCTGCTATTGATTTTTCTTTGAGGTCAATAACAGCACTTATTGATCTGAGAAGTTAATACTCACAGAGGTCAATATTATATCTCAGGGGTCAACATATCTGTATTCTGACTTCTATTTCTTGTCCATATATAAATATTATATAGACAAAATGGGAAAATTTCATCTTTGGAGATAAAGCACTGTATTTGACTGGATACAAACTCCCCAAAACATTAAAACTTAAGAACAGAGTCTACCTGGATCATTTTCAGACAGCTCTCAAACACTTAAAATCTTAAAATCTAGAAGTACTGTCTTCATGAACTGTATCTTCAGCCCTGAACTTAACATCTTCAAGCACAGAATGGTCATTGTGCTATTTCCCCATAGTAAAAATGAAACCATTGTAGAGACTACTCAATATCAAGGGATACATATTTTACCAAACTAAACTAAAATTAATTTTAAAAAATAATAGCTGATTAACATTTGTGGTGTTTTTGATTATGGTTATTCCCCATACTTTTCAATGTGATCTCAGAGAAAATCAAGAGAAACTTCCCTGATGCCTTCAGTGAACTCTGGATTGGGCCCTGGCAAAATCACACAAAGTTTTCTACTGTAGTTTGTTACCCAAGCATTAACATGTCTGAAGAAAAACTACAAGTGAGCAATTAGTCTCCTGATAAATTACTCTGACAAATGTCAATGAAGCTGTAGCACGCTTAAGGAAAATGACAGGGAAGGTAATAAATTTCAGAAATGCCAAGCTCATACAGGGATTTTTACATCTCCACTGCAACAAATGGTCAATAGCATAACATCTCAAAATATTATCTTTGTAAGGAATTGTAATTGTGTGAAGAGATACTATTACACTTACAGCACAAACGAGGCACATTGTGGCAAACATTTAAATTGGCTAAAAATGATACTCCAGAACTTTAATAATTTTCATCACATTTGCAGAACTTTACAATTCAGGAACTTTCTATCATTATGCAAAGCAGAAAATGTTATTTTATGCATGAATAAGCTGTAACAGAAAAACTGATAGTCCACAAATTGTACAGAACTAAAACTGTTAATACACCAACTCCTGAGCTCTGTAGTAGGAATGAGTAAAATATGGGTCATCTGGCTTTTGGCACCAGGACTTCTGTTTGAGTGCTTGAGCAAGCAGAGAGTCACTAAAATAGGAGACCATAATAAGCTATTTTTTATCTTTAATTCAATATTTTATCTTCTTGTATTAGAATTTTGCTTAAAATGTCATAAATTTACAAGGCAAATATTTAAAACACTCATTGTTACCAAAACATAGTAGTTCCCAGACAAAATGTACACATAGTGGTGCAAGTGTGCTATGCAGAGCATCATAGATGAATAAAAGGTTCCATTACAAATGGTCTAAGTTTTTTTAATGTTTTAAGAGACATGATCATGTATCGAGCAGGAAAACACAGTAAAGTAATAAACATTGTTCCTTGAAAACATACAGAAAGACACAACTGATTTAATTTAGAAGTAAAAAACTACAGTCAATCTTATTTTGAATCACTAGTTAAAATTACTTTCTTAATCAAATATTCACTCTCTGTTTTTGCATAGCTGCTTAAACACGGAAATTTCCACCAAAAGAAAAGAAAACCTTTCAAACTCAGTTTTGTCCCTCTGGGTGGTCAGGGGGACCACCATATATTTCTTTAAGAGCTACATAGGTTATGGCATATTCTTCTTTATTTCATGACTTAATTAATTTTAAGTTTGAGTTTGAAGAAACTTTCTTGGAAAAAGGAGATTACAAACATTATTTTGTTGTTTTAATAGCTGAATAAAATAACTAAAAAAATGTCATCAACATAGGGAAAACACCAAAGTCTATCCAAGCATATTTTACAAGTGATTAATTTATTCCACAAATTTCGTGTCATTTCCATTTCTGTGGGCCAGGCTTTAAAAATCATTTCTAAATGTTTTCTCCAAAGATTAATCTTAAAATGTTAAAATTAACATTTAATCTGTTATAAATAGAGTAAATAACTAATCTAGTTCATGGCATATTTATAAAGTTTTGCTAGAATACTTGTTGTATAGAACATTTTATGGGAATGCATTAAATAACCCTTCCCTTGAATTATTACCATTTGAGCAATACTCTGACTTGCCACTTTAAACTCATTAGAGAAAATATCATTGTTTCTAGACCAGATTTAAAATATATCCTCTCCATAAAATTGAAAGCAGTTAATTAAAAAAAATAATAAAATAATGAAAAAAATTAATGTGATCTCCATGCTTCATTCTTAACACTTCTATACCTCATATTTCACTACTGAAAAATAGGGCACTAAAACAGAAAAATCACTTGCATACAGAGTAAAGCAAATATAATAATTCTCAGAAAATTTCTCAAGATGGCATTCCAGCCAATTATTACAGTAGGCAAGTGCCAAAACATTCAACACATGGAAATCTTACAGCACTCAACTATAAAAATCAGATTAATGCTTTCAAGACATCTGTAATGAAAAGACAAAATTATTGCATCCCTGTGAATAACAAAAAATCAAAACCTAAACAATACTCTCAATTCCAACTGTTTTGCATGTTTGCTCTCTGGATCCTGCAAAGAAGCTAAACAGAAGACAAAACTAAAACACATGAACACTTAAAAACTTCAGTTTTACAGAGTTTTACACCAGCCAAGTAGATGCAAGAGATACCTCTAGAGCATGTTTATCTTTGCAAGATCTGCAAAGTAAATTGAGGAATTTATTTCACAAAAATGCAAACCTCAACAACTATTGACTCCCAATCCCTTGATTTGGAGATAACCAGACAGAGCTCAACACCCCTGATGGAAACAAACTCTTTTCTTGCAAACCTTTTTGGAAAGGTACTAAGCAAAACAGAGAAAGTGACCAGTGATAGACTGGCCTGGAGTTGTGTCAGGAGAGGTTTAGGTTGGATATTAGAAAAAGGTTTTTCCCCCAGAGGGTGTCTGGGCACTGGAACAGCTCCCCAGGGCAGTGATCACAGCACCAAGCCTGACAGAGCTCAACAAGTGCTTGGACAATGCTCTCAGGCACAGGGTGTGATTCTTGGGGCTGTGCAAGCCAGAAGTTGGGCTTGATGAACTCTAAGATTCCTATGGGTCCCTTCCAAATCAGAGTTTTCTATGGTTCTGATTCTTCCCCAGCATGCACATCAATGTGTCAATCAATGTGCATGTGCCAACACACACTTGCAATTTAATATGTGAATATTTATGCTCTGCCAGCCAATAACTGGGCATGTTTATAAGCATGACGAATTTATTACATTTGTTAGGATTAGGCCAAGAATACAAAATTCCATATAAAAATTTACATTTTTGGAGATAGCGAAATGTGATGAGGTAAAGAGAATGTGGCAGAAAAAGAACCACAATGTGACAGACAGCTGATACTTGGAATTATGAGCAAGGAAAAAGCTTGCAAAATATGGAAGGGACACAGAATCACAGAAGAATATTAAAAGGTTCTCTTGAGCCAAGAAAAAGTACAGAGAAACAAGAAGGTACAGATGTGCATAAGTGGCCTGTGACTGATATAAAATAGTGAATTTGTATTCTCAAAACCATGAGCTACAATTTTTTTGGTCTACAGTTCCTCACAACAACTAGTAGCCAATAACCAGAAATAGTTTCTCAAAATAAGATTGTAACAGCTCAAAGAAAATCACAGTGCTGGTTCATAGTGCCAGTTCAGAGAGATGAGGGGAACTGCAGATCAGCAGTTCCACTCACACTGACAGGATGAAATCAAGCCAGTCAGCAAACAGCTTCCAACATGGAACTCCCGAGTCTTAAGTTTTGATTTAAAAGTAGAGACTTGGATGGTCGGCAGTACTTGCACAAATTGGAGGTTATGTCCTCATCTGACACACGTTACACAAGCTGACGTTTCAACTGTAACTGGACTAAGGTTCCACAATGCTCAGCACTTCTCAAACCTGACTGCTTGCTCATGCAACACATTGACAAATTTATGGACCATAAATATTAGTAATTACAGGACAAAAACTCTATTAGCAGTATAATAAAAACATTATCATACAGTAGTATGGTGGGACTTTAAATGTATGAAGAAATACCCAGATAAGGTGCTCTTCCATCATTCCACACTGTGATTGAAAAATGTTTTTCCATTCTCTGCTTGTATGTCCTGTTTCAGGACATACAAGTTTGGGCTTCTCCTCCCTGCCCCTATATTTCCACTCAAAAAAAAATAAATTGTGTAATTGTAACTCTTTAGTCCTAAGATGTTCTATCATGAAAACCCTTTTTATATTGGCTTTACCTAGAAAAGCATGCTCAGTACAGATATATTTCTTAATGTTAGACTTCATTCTTTAGTGTATTTGGAGGAAAACAATGTTAGCCTATCAAGGAGCAGAGGTAGAAAGCTTCAAACAAGAAATAGAAAAAAATCTGCAAAACACAGGTGAGCTTTGTCAAGTCTAAGCTCATCAACTTTTCTTCTTGATGTAAGTTGTAATATAAAAAGTCTTTGCCAAGCAAGACCTCATGCTGTGCAAATTCAGCCGTGCCCATGTAGCAAAAAATCTGTTAAAAACTATTGAAAATCAGGTTGTTTACTTAAATACCAGAAATTCCAATTCACCAAAGTCTGTTTTTTTAATGAAATATACAGCTAATGTTCTGTGGAGAATGAACTCACCAAATGAAGTCATTAAATTAGCAGTGTATTAATATATTTGAAGGTCAAAATGTGGAGTTGTAATTCCATTCAGCTGTGCTCTTTCAAAAGTTGCAACAGACTGACTGTCACTGCCAAGCCAGTATCCCTTGGAATCAGCTCCATTCACTTGGTGAAAGTTCAAAAGGAGAGCCAGTGGTATATGGGATGGGAGGGAGAGAATAAATCATAAATAAATGGGAACAGTGTTTAGGGACAACATATCAGAATTTGAGTTCTACCCATTAAAGATGAACCAGCAGTTCCCAACTATCTGAAACTTTCTGGACAAGTTTTCTACAACTCATTTTCCTCAGGGAGAATATGCAACCTGATCAAGAGGTCTTCTCAGGTCTGTACAAGTTGAACATTTGCTTGCTATAGGCTTGACTTGGCACTTTTTGTCCACCTGTTGAAATGGCTTTTCTGGACAAGCTATGTTAGATTTAATTCTAACATCTCTTGGAGACCTAAGCAGGGTGGCTGAGAGTTAACAAATAACAGAAGAGAATATAAACATATATATGGGGGAAAAAACTCCTATACATGGAAGCCTCATCTGGTGGCTTTTGCCCTTTCCATTATCTCTTTCTCAAACCAAGGTGGTTTGGAGAGTTTATTCACATTGCTAGAAACAACGGATACTGCTCAAAATATCTTTTTATTTTATCCGTCTTTCTTTTATTTGCCTTACCTGCTCAGAACCAGACAACAAACTCTGAAATGTTATTACAGAGGGGAAAGCTCCCTGAGGCTAAATAATTTCAAAATTGAAAGAAGCAGGTAGTGTAAGTTCAGACCAAAAACTAGCCATGTACCTTGACCTGAAATCCTCATATTCTTATTAGGACAAAAAGTCTTCAAAAGCTTTACTACAGACTTAGGAATAAGCTGTAATGAATACAGTCATCAATAAACACCATCTTATATGAATAAATACATTAAAGAAAGAGGGTCAGCACCAAAAAAAATGATGCTGAAATACTGTTTTCTCTGATTCAGTTGGAGGTTATTTCCTACACAACAGTCTACACAGTAGAGGTGGTCCAATAGAGGACCTGTAAAATAATACTTTAATGTTATTTTCTGAGTTCAGCTTATAATTCAGATATTAATATTATTCACCGGTATTCTATGACAAATGCAAGGTATTTGTGAAAGCATACACAGATTTTAGCCTGTGTGATTATTTGTCTGGCATACACACAGGAAGTACTTAACGGTATCTGATAACTGAAAAAAAAGTTTTCATCATTCTAGCATGGAATAAAAACTCCTAAAATTATGTTTCTATCACATATAATAATGCATCTTTATAAGGTTATTGCAATGTTTGCTCATCCAAAAATCAGTCTTAAGCAAACTTCAACTGGATGCGAGTTCCTAACAAGACTGACGTTAAGTTGTCCCATGATGTGTGGTACAATAATGAATTCCTGCACATGTAAAATATCCTGTGACTTCTTCCAAAACAGAGGGCAAAAAGGTCAAATGTGGATCACTATTTTTTCCTACTGTAACTTAGCAAATCTGTACTACTGAACCGATTTGACATTCCTTATTTGCTGTATTAATGACATAATCCCAAACCTACTGAGGTGAAAGATAAACCCTCTTTTTATTGGAAATCCAGTTGAAAGGTACAGAATACCAAAAAGATAATCTTTTAACAGAAATGGTCTTACAACTCCATAAAGTAAGTGTTTCCTCATCTCTTCAAAAAAAGTAGTTGGAAAGTGTTTTTTTGGTAGCAGTTAGAGGGCAGTACTCTCAACTAATGAAAACACACAATTTCCTTATTTAATGGTAAGTACTTTATGTATTTAAAAATACAAAAAACCCCACTAAAATAATCAATATCCTGCATTTGAAGCAACACATGGAAATGCAGAGGACAAAGGAGCAGAGGGAACAGGCTAAGAAAACCAGTCGACAACACTGGGTGAGTTACTGGATAAACTTTTCATGACCACAAAAGTGCAAGGCCCACACTGCTGCTGAATCAAATCCTTCCCAGAGCTAAGGAAAATTGGGATGGTGCCAGAATTTGAATTAATGTGCAAAGAAGTATCTGAATAGAGAGAAAGGGTATTAAAGAGCTGGAATTGGGAAGGTCAGAGCTGGGAAGGACAGTGAGAGGGAGGGAGGAGGTGGCAATAGGGAGCAGCTCAGTGACTGGACAAGCAAGGAACCAGCAGGAAATATTCAAACTGAAGGTGTAAAAATCCCTTCCCTGGTATCAACAACTGCAGGTAAAGCACTAAGGAATGGAAACTGAGTAGTTTGGTCTCTCCATGCCCTCTCAATGCTGCTTCTGACTGTTTATTACAAAGCAGCAGCACAACCCAAACACGATTCCCCCCATGACTGTGCAGCTGGGATACTCCTGAGGCCTGACATCCCCAGAAACAAAAATCTCTCCCTATTTCTTCCTCCTCACCACTTTAAAGCCCAGACTAGGAAGAAGGGCAGAGGGCTTAGAGATGTAGGAATGCAATATGCCACTTCAAAATGAATTTCTGAAACAATAAACAGATTTTAATAGAAATCAGCCAGAAAAGAAAAAAAATTATATATGAAACATGAAATACTGCTGCTAGCAGAAGAAACAGAGATCATGAAAAAGCTCTCTCTGATGGTGACTGGAAACTGCATAAAAACTCATTTCACTATAGAAACTTTGGATTAAGATTTCAGTAGAAAGATGTTCTGGCATATCAAAGAAACACCTGAGGAGGAGATATTGGTATATGCTCCAGAACTCAGAAGCCCTCTTTCTCTAATGAAAGGTTTTACACACAGTATTCACATATACATGTATGAATAATTCATTAGAGATGAAATAGGTAGATATTAAGTGTAAATATCTAGGACAGGAATAGCCTTTTTATTTAAAGCAAGGGACGCTGGAAGCAAGGTCCTGATTTTCAAAACTTGGTTTCCATTTCCATACTCTTAGTTATTTGGAGCTTGAATGTAATCAGAATATGCATACACCTGGAGACAGAACAGGGATGTGAAGGTCCAAGAGATATTAACTAATTCAAGTAAATTACTATGAATACAAAATTACAACATAGGAGAAACAGCAACCTTTCCACTAGTCTAATGCAGCCCTATATGTATGAACATTAGGATTTGTTACTTTGTTAAATTAACAATGGATGTTAGAGCCATTTAAAGTTTTTTTAAGCTGAGCAAACACTTTTTAATTCTATTGTACCTGTAAACTCCAGCTCTTGCAATTGTCATGGAATGGAAGCTGCTTGGTCAATATACTTACTATAATTTTAAGGGTTTCACAAGTGTTATGACAGTTCTGGTGTGCATCTGGTGAGCATGACACCTGACCACCACAATCACCCCATGAAATATGGTGGGAGAAGGTCTTTCAGGGCAGCTGCTTGGAGATTCAGATTGTTCCATCAGTACAGGAGTGAGAGACCCAAATCTGTGACATGCTGCTGTGGACAATGTGCTTGTAAATGAAATTCCATTACTCATATCTGGCAGGACACCTCCTAGAGTTCTGTTAAAACAGTTCCCTTCTCATGCTAAAATCATTGATCTTGAAGACTCCTGCCTTCAGAAGCACTTTATAAACATTTGTTAACATACTTTCACTCAGTGCTGCATCCAGATAAGACAATAATTAATATTACTCCATAAAGAAGCAAACATAGAGATTCCCATTCTTTGCTTCCAGCAAGAAGGCTGTCAATGCTTTGGGGTGGGTCTGACCATCTGCCCATAGGTCACAACATTAGTTACATTATGGATTTATGGCTTAGTCCAGAAAAGAAGGTTCGACTGTAGCTCATTACAACAGGTGAAAGCCGCTGAAATTTGCTTGGATCCCTCAGTAACAAGAATTAGTCATGTCACACAAGGTGGAAAATAAGCTGTTGTGTCCCCTGCTGACAGATATTTCTCCTTTAACTGCTTCAGAGTTACATATTCCTGAGATTCCCAATGAGTAAGGAGGAGTGAGAAAAAATAATAATTTTAAGCAACCTCAACTCAAGTTTCAGAATTATTTTCTATATATGGAACAGGAGACTTTTTTCCTTGATTTCTTAACTTCTACAACACCATGTTTACATGCTACAAAAGGGGTATAAAAATAGAAGCAAAGACAAAATTAAGTACAAAGAATAGATCTATTATCCACAAACTCTTCTAGTAGCACAGATATTTCTGAGAGATTCAGAGCCACAGCATAATATCCAATAATCACCACTCAGAGGCAAGCTCAACACTTCTGAAATTACTGAAAGCTATAGAAATATCTAAGGGTGATGAAGAAAAAAAAGTAAATATATGCAGCATAGTTTTTCCCCAAAATCCTGGACAGCATTCAGTGGTTGGATCTCTCTCACACACTGTCCTGAGACAAGGTGAAACCTATATTATATAAACATCTTTTTTTTTTTCCCCTGGAAAATATCTAGCAGTTGACAAGAACTCAGTGAAAGCAACTCAACTGCAGAGCACAATGGTCCTCTATAACAAGGTGTGCTCTTCTTCTCCTTGACAGTGTTTTACATTTCCATGCCAATTTTATCACTGAAGATGAATGAAGCATTTTAAACTATTCCTCATTCAAAACATTCCTGTCTGAGCAAACATATCTAAGACTCAACAAAGAAGGGTATACCTTACTGTGCTACATTGTGCAGACAAAATAAGGAAGTTCTAGAATTTATTTTGGTACTGTAGAAATCTGAGCATGGGGAATAGAATTAAGCCCCCTCAAAACCAGGAAGAATTTTGTGATTAATCAGGATTAATTTCATGAGCTCTTTTTGACTGAAACAGGTTTTAAGAATGCATAAAAATTGCTTTCTCATATTCTGAGGCTATATGGTCAGACTAAGTGGCTTGAAATTAGGAGAACTGAGTTGCAGAGTTGCAAATAATGTGTGGTGTTGGAAATGCCTATTTACAAGGCTGTAAACTTGTCTCTTTCTCAGCAGCAAAGCAGATTATAACACAAATCCAGAAAAATAACAACAAGAAATATTCTTTAAAAGTGTGTTTTGAATTTAAAAAGCAGATGAGTGCACTTCGCAGTGTTATCAACCATTATTAAAAACTTCCCCTACTTGGTACAAACAATGGAGACCTTTGAGATTGAAACAGCTGATTGTTTCTCTTTACATCTTGAGAGATTTTCGTCATGCTTTTGCCATAAAATTCAAGCAACTTAAAAGCAAAAGCTCTGATTAACTCCCAGTTGTACCAAATCAGCTTCTCAAACACCTGTTAAATTTGCAACATACTCCTACAAATGTTTATTCTAAAGTTCTTCTGCTTACAGTGGGCCTTGAGTACTGCAGAGCTGGCTGCCAGATACAAAAGGCTTTGCGTAGCCCTTCAGGAGGTTTCTGCATAGATTTAAACATCCTCAGCATCAACAAATGACAGCAGAGAAACTATGAAAGCCTGACAGTGCTGGGCTGCCTTAGAGATGGTGACATAAGTGGCATCCTGTTCAGACACCACTGAAGGCATGAATCAATGACACTGCTCAAAGAAGGAAGTCAGACCTTCCAACAGATCTCAGCTTGTATGAACAACTGTACATTAGATGAAAGGGCTTATCAATTTAGAGATGCAAACAGGAAAAAAGCTTCTAATTTATCATGGTAAGTTTCAGGAATTGTAATGTGAAATTGCATAAAATTAGTTATGTGATGTCAGATTAATCCCTAGATGATCACAGGGGCAGGTTAAAATAGTATATGTATTTTTGCTGATTAATGTGACTTATTCCAGAGGTGAAAATCAACCAGCTTCATTACAGTATGCAACTTACATATCCACAATTGTGAAAAGACACCACATAAATAAAGTAAAATAGACACTCAAGGGCTGTCACATCCACCTCACAGAACCACAGCATGGCTGTGGTCAGAAGGGACTTCTTGACATCACCTTGTCCAACACTCTGCCCTAGGGTCACCCAGAGTCAAGACTTATTTTGAGTATCTTCTGAGATGAAGAGTTGACAGTCACTCTGAGCTACCTATTTCACTGTTTGACCACAAAAATGATCACGTTCTGATGGACTTTCACAGGTTATAATTTGTTCCTCTTGTCCTGTCACTGGATATTACTGAGAGGAGTCTGGTTCCCCTTCTTCATTCCAGCCCATCAGCTATTTGTACACACTTATAAAGTCCTCCAGAGCCTTCTCTTCCCCACACAGAACACTGTTTGCTTTCTCAGCCCCTCCTCACATGAAAGATGCTCCAGTCCCTTAATTCTGCTCATGGTCCTTTCCTGGACTCACTCCAGTAAGTCAATGCTTTTCTTGTACAGAGGAGCTCAGACCTAGAAACAGCACCACAGAAGCGGCCTCACCAGTGCTGTGTAGAGAAGCTCTTTATGCAATAGAAGTAATAAAAAAGGCAAGACATGGTCTGAGGAGTCTGGTCAAAGAAGAACTGAAAATGTTTTATTTTATTGGGAGCCCTCAACACAGAGCAACCAAAACTACTTCCAAAAGTAAGTTCTTTCGTTGCACTGAGAATCTAAATTCTCTTATACTTAGGATCAGTGTGGTCCATGCCAGGATTAAAATACTTCCTCAGTTTCTATACAAATCTTTAGAAAAAAAATAATATACTTATAATGATCTAATCTAGAAATCTAGAAATAATCTAATTATAATGAAG